>NC_084753.1:26380560-26393060 GCF_033978785.1 Entelurus aequoreus | reverse complement strand
ATCTGGAGGTGAGGCATGGAAGCGTTCTTAGTACAGTGCAGCTCCAGTGTGGACTCGCACAAATAAAGCTGACCCTGGATGTGGAGCAACAAAGACGTGTGTGTGTGTGTGTGTGTGTGTGTGTGTGTGTGTTTGCACTGCCCGTGGCTATGCCCTCCCCTCCGCTGACCCCACCTCAAGAAGGATCTCAAGGGCACCAAAAGGCGCCATCCAGTGACCTCTGACAGAACCCAAGCCAAAATAAAAAAAAACCCCGCTCATTTATTATTGTAGGCCCTGACATTTCACGGATAAGGCGGGAATGCGCTCGGAGATCAGCGACCCGCCTGTTTACGTGTCACTGATTACCTTTGATTGATTCGGCCGGCATGCTGCTCCTGTCACATCTTAGTGACGTCACGCCGAGGTTTTTTTTTTTTTTTTTTTTTTAAGGGAGCTTGCACATGAAAACGCTCAACTCGTGTCCACAATCGGATGCCTTTGGTGCGACACGCAGATTTCCCAGAGAAAATAAGATGCGAGGCTATCAATTAAAAGCCGGCGTGCTGCTTACGTTGCGGACTGAGGTCTGGCACGTCCTCGCTGTATGCCTCGCTTTTATGATGTTCTCACATCCATAAAGTGACTCATTATACACTCATACTACCAAAGGCCCTTAAACAGAAGCTCGTTCTTAGCTTCAAATGTTCCTCATAGGCTTTGGTAGTGTAAGTGGGTTTCTCTGAAGGAGATAGAGGGAAAAAAGTTGATGTTTATCTACAAAACCCAAAACCAGTGAAGTTGGCACGTTGTGTAAATGGTAAATAAAAACAAAATACAACGATTTGCTAATCCTTTTTAACTTATATGCAAAGACAAGATACTTAACGTTCAAACTGGGAAACTTTGTTATTCTTTGCAAATATAAGCTCATTTGGAATTCGATGCCTGCAACATGTTTCAAAAAAGCTGGCACAAGTGGCAAAAAAGACTGGGAAAGTTGAGGAATGCTCATCAAACACTCATTTGGAACATCCCACAGGTGAACAGGCTGATTGGGAACAGGTGGGTGCCATGATTGGGTATAAAAGCAGCTTCAGTCATTCACAAACAAGGACGGGGCGAGGGTCACCACTTTGTGAACAAATGCGTGAGGAAATTGTCCAACAGTTTAGGAACAACATTTCTCAACCAGCTATTGCAAGGAATTTAGAGATTTCACCATCTACGGTCCGTAATATCATGAAAAGGTTCAAAGAATCTGGAGAAATCACTGCACGTAAGCGATGATATTACGGACCGTGGATACTGCATCAAAAAGCGACATCAGTGTGTAAAGGATATCACCACATGGGCTCAGGAACACTTTAGAAAACCTCTGTCGGTAACTACAGTTCGTCGCTACATCTGTAAGTGCAAGTCAAAACTCTACTATGCAAAGCGAAAGCCATTTATCAACAACACCCAGAAATGCCGCCGGCTTCGCTGGGCCCCAGCTCATCTAAGTTGGACTGATGCAAAGTGTAAAAGTTTTCTGTGGTCTGACAAGTCCACATTTCAAATAGTTTTTGGAAACAGTGGACATTGTGTCCTCCGGAACAAAGTGGAAAAAGAACCATCGGGATTGTTATAGACGCAAAGTTGAAAAGCCAGCATCTGTGATGGTATGGGGGTGTATTAGTGCCCAAGACATGGGTAACTTACACATCTGTGAAGGCACCATTAATGCTGAAAGGTATACTACATACATGTTTTGGAGCAACATATGTTGCCATTTATATTTTTGTATATATTTTTTTAGACTTAGACTTAGACAAACTTTAATGATCCACAAGGGAAATTATTCAACACAGTAGCTCAGTTACAATGATGGAAAGTGTAAGGATGGAAAGGACAATGTAGGTATAAATAGACTAATATAGCGATACAAAATCTAACATATATACAAATACACTACCGTTCAAAAGTTTGGGGTCACCCAAACAATTTTGTGGAAAAGCTTTCATTTCTAAGAACAAGAATAGACTGTCGAGTTTCAGATGAAAGTTCTCTTTTTCTGGCCATTTTGAGCGTTTAATTGACCCCACAAATGTGATGCTCCAGAAACTCAATCTGCTCAAAGGAAGGTCCGTTTTGTAGCTTCTGTAACGAGCTAAACTGTTTTCAGATGTGTGAACATGATTGCACAAGGGTTTTCTAATCATCAATTAGCCTTCTGAGCCAATGAGCAAACACATTGTACCATTAGAACACTGGAGTGATAGTTGCTGGAAATGGGCCTCTATAGACCTATGTAGATATTGCACCAAAAACCACACATTTGCAGCTAGAATAGTCATTTACCACATTAGCAATGTATAGAGTGTACTTCTTTAAAGTTAAGACTAGTTTAAAGTTATCTTCATTGAAAAGTACAGTGCTTTTCCTTCAAAAATAAGGACATTTCAATGTGACCCCAAACTTTTGAACGGTAGTGTATATACATATGTGTACAGTATATTATATATACATATATATTATATTATGTCTATAACATATATATAATATATACCAATGGCCATGTACAATATTACAGTATATGTGACAGCAGCAGCATAAAATAGAGAGTAGAGTTTTACTTAATTAATTTGTGTTTTTTATCATTTTAAATGATCCCTGCTTTACTATTTATTTATTATTTATTTATTTTAATTTATGTGTTTATATTTATTACATATGTACACATATATATATATGTATATATATGCACATATACACACATACACATATAAACTAGTGTTGTACAGTATAGTAGTAAAGTAAAACGGTACTATACCCCCTTTGAAAAATACCGGTTTCCTTTTTCTTTTTTTTCTTTTTTTTTTAACGGGCATGACGGTGCGCCAAACACAGTTCCTTAGTGTTCGCTCTTACAATAACAATGTCGCTACAGCTTGGTTATTTTACAGGTTACAGAATCTAAATGAAGTATTGCTGGCGTTTTTTTTTAAGCGTTTTTAAAGTGTTTTATCGGCAGAATGGATCGCTCCCATTAGCTGCAATCCTAGAAAGTTAGAATGCAAAAAAACAACAACTTTTGTCTTCTTGTCTCTCATAAGTATTATGAACCGCAGGCACAATTCCCCAAAAAGTGCAGTTGCCCTCTGAAAGACCCCTGTTTCAAAACAAGCACAGAACAGAAGCCACGATTAGAGGCTCGCCTGTATTTAACGCGAGCATTTTAAGATGTTCTTTGGCCTTTTTTTTTTTTTTTACCCAGAGATGAATAATGCACGTTTGTGCTGTCAGGAAGAGGATGAGTCAGCGATGTAAATTGGGGTTTCGACCGGCGTCCCCTGGCCAAGTGGATAAAAAAAAAACTGGCATGGGGTTATGTTGTGACGCCGCATGTTGCAGAGAAAAAAAAACAGAGTGCAGATGTCAAATGTGAGAAGGAAGAGGATCGTGACATGCAGCAGGAAGAAATACAGAAAATATACTTTCAGTCATTCATAGTAACTGGCTTTAAATATTTTCTCTAGGTATAAACAATATTTTTATTCAAGCTTTTTCTGCTTCTCAAGACTGATACTAATAACTTATTTACAGTTATCATTTTTTAGATGTACAAAACCCAAAACCAGTGAAGTTGGCACGTTGTGTAAATGGTAAATAAAAACAGAACACAATGATTTGCAAATCTTTTTCAACTTATATTCAATTGAACAGACTGCAAAGACAAGATATTTTTAACGTTCGAACTGGAAAACTGTTATTTTTTGCAAATATTACCTCATTTGGAATTTGATGCCTGCAACATGTTTCCAAAAAGCTGGCACAAGTGGCAAAAAAGACGGAGAAAGTTGAGGAATGCTCATCAAACACTTATTTGGAACATCTCACAGGTGAACAGGCTAATTGGGAACAGGTGGGTGAAATGATTGGGTTAAACAAAGCAGCTTCCATGAAATGCTCAGTCATTCACAAACAAGGGTCACCACTTTGTGTACAAATGCGTGAGCAAATTTTCCAACAGTTTAAGAACATTTCTCAACCAGCTATTGCAAGGAATTTAGGGATTTCACCATCTACGGTCCGTAATATCATCAAAAGGTGCAGAGAATCTGGAGAAATCACTGCCCGTAAACGATGATATAATGGACCTTCCATCCCTTAGGCGGTACTGCATCAAAAAGTGACATCAGTGTGTAAAGGATATCACCACATGGGCTCAGGAACACTTCAAAAACCACTGTCAGTAACTTAAGTTTGTCGCTACATCTGTAAGTGCAAGTTAAAACTCTACTATGCAAAGTTAAAGTCATTTATCAACAACACCCAGAAACGCCGCCGGCTTCGCTGGGCCCGAGCTCATCTAAGATGGACTGATGCAACGTGGATACGTTTTTTTTGGTCTGACGAGTCCACATTTCAAATAGTTTTTGGAAACTGGACGTTGTGTCCTCCGGAACAAAGAGGAAAAGAACCATCCGGACTGTTATAGGCGCAAAGTTGAAAAGCCAGCATCTGTGATGGTATGGGGGTGTATTAGTGCCCAAGACATGGGTAACTTACACATCTGTGAAGGCACCATTGACTGATTGATTGATATATTTTTATTTCAAATAAGCATAAAAACAAGAGCAAGCCTGATCCAATACAGTGCTATAGCCTTAACAGCCATTATAACAAAATGAAAAACAATGGAGAATAAAAAAGAAAAACAAATGAGCAAATCTTTTTTTTTTTCTTTCTTTTTTTATACATATTTGAAAAGGAGTGAGAAGAAGTTTACACTTATTTAATCCCACCCCTTTTCTTTAAATCATAAATTACTCTGAGCTAGAACTACCTATTCACTCAATGTACAAACTTAATGAACTTGTATATACTGTACATACATCATAGACATATACATACATATGCACACTACACACATACATAGCCACATCATTACCATTAATGCTGAAAAGTACATACAGGTTTTGGAGCAACATATGTTGACATCCAAGCACCGTTATCATGGACGCCCCTGCTTATTTCAGCAAGACAATGCCGAGCCACGTGTTACAACAGCGTGGCTTCATAGTAAACGAGTGCGGGTACTAGACTGACCTGCCTGTAGTCCAGACCTGTCTCCCATTGAAAAAAAACCCCTAACTAACAACTACTAACTATTTGTTCTTGTCTTCCCTGATGCCAAGGCCATTCTATTAGGAACACCAGTAACTCTGTTTCCCCTCTAAATACAATATAAACGTGGACATATCTACCTGTCATTCTAGTAGATATTGTAGTTTCTTCAAAATAGCCACCCTTTGCTCTGATAATTTTTTTGCACACTCTTGGCATTCTCTCGATGAGCTCCAAGAGGTAGTCACCTGAAATGAAGCTCATGGAGAGAATGCCAAGAGTGTGCAAAGCAGTAATCAGAACGAAGGTTGGCTATTTTGAAGAAACTAGAATATAAAACATGTTTTCAGTTATTTCACCGTTTTGTTGTTAAGTACATAACTCCACATGTGTTCATTCATAGTTTTGATGCCTTCAGTGACAATCTACAATGTAAACAGTCATGGAAATAAAGAAAACGCATTGAATGAGGAGAAGGTGTGTCCAAACTTTTGGCCTGTACTGTATTTAAACAGATACATGACGATACTTTTGGAGAGGGTTGGGCATGGTTTCATTTGCAATCTTGGAACGCCTCCAGAATCGATCATCTTGCAGACAGACTCAGAAAACGGGTTATAAAAGTGACTGGGGAGCAACATTTTCTGCATAATTTACACCAAACCCTATCTAATAGATGTATTACTTAGACCAGTGATTATCAAACTGTGTGAAAATAAGTCAATAGTTTATATAAGTGTAGATCATTTTCCCATTATCTACACGTTTAAGCTCTACCATCTGAGCCACACTGCCCACTAGTGGTACGCAAAAGAATCACTGTGTTTTATTTTCCTATATTCAAACACCGTGTTACTGTTCAAATTTGTGTAATATTACAGTGGCCAAAGATAGTAAATATGCTTGTTAAAAAAAATGTTGTCTTGTTTTTTAATGAATACTTAGGCCTACTACGCTACTTTATTTTACTGTCAGTCATTATGGTGGTATTTGGAGAGCCTAATTTTTCTGAGGTGGTACTTGGTCAAAAATGTTTGACGTATGTAATACCAGAAGGAAGTGTGTTGAATGTAAATTTAAACCACCATTGGTCCCCTTTAAGACAGTTTTGGGCTATGTTTTGAGTATGACTGATTGTAGCATTTATTGTGTGAATGCTCCAAACCATTCACACATATGGGTTTCTACACCAAAATGTATTTATTTATTATTCTACTTCTTCTTCTTCTCCAGATTTTGGCGCTCTACCTTCCTCGTTTTTCATCCAATTCAAACCAATCCAACTTCAAACTGTTCAGCCTATTTGGGAATTTTGGGCTTTCCCTTGATAAATTCCCAGAATTCCCAGTTTTCCGGGACATTTTTCCCATTTAAAATAAATTGGCCATTTCCACATTTCTCCACCTATTCAAACCATTACACCATCAACACATTCCACCATTCTGGAAATTCAAACTACTCTTTTTCCAAGTTCAAAAAAATTCCAGGATTTTCCAGAATTCCTGGTTTTCCAAAGCCCTATTTCCATCCTTTTTTCTAGAAACTACTCCTTCCACATTTTTCAACCCACTTCAAATGTTCCACCGTCAAAACATTCCTCTTAATCAGGACAAAAAACAAAGTTATTCTTTGAACTGGAAAAATTCCCGGTTTTCCTGAATTTCCAGAAGCTCCGTAATACCATTTCTCAATTAAAAATGTTACAACTTTAACATTTCTCGACCGATTTGAAAAATTCCAACACCAACCATTTCAACTCATTCAGAACATTCACATTGTTTTCATCATTTTCCAAAAAATTCAGTTTTTCTCGAAATTCCCAAATTTCCATAAAATTCCCATTGAAAAGAATGGAATATTTTTCAAAGTTCCACAACTCCAACATTTTTTATCCGATTCAAACCGTTCCAACTTTAAAAAATTCAGCCTGTTCAGATATTATGTGCACTCTTTCAAAATTTCTAAAAATTTTTCCTAAAATTCACAGTTTTTAGGGACATTTTCCCCATTCAAAAAAATGATCCATTGTTCAAACTTCCACAATTCCCACATTTTTCAACCGATTCAAACTATTCCATTCAATTCATTGTGGAAATTTAAACAACAATTTTTCCACGTTCAACAAATTTCCAGGAATTCCATTTTTTTTCTAACCTTATTTCCAACCTTTTTTTAGTGCGATGACTCCTTTCACATTTTTCAACCGTTCCACTGTCAATACATTCCTCTTTGTCAGGACAAAAAAACAAGTTGGTTTAAGAACTTAAAAAATTCCAGGTGTTCCCGAAATTCCGTTATACCATTTTGCAATTAAAACACTGTCACTACTTCAACATTTCTCGACCGATTTGAAAAATTCCAACACCAACCATTTCAACTCATTCGGAACATTCATATTGTTTTCATCATTTTCCAAAAAATCTCTGTTTTTCTCGAAATTCCCAAATTTCTATGAAATTCCCATTGAAAAGAATGGAACATTTTTCAAAGTTCCACAACTCCAACATTCTTATCTGATTCAAACCGTTCCAACTTTAAAATATTCAGCCTGTTCAGGTATTGTGTGCACTCTTTCAAAATTTCAAATACAATTTCCTAAAATTCACAGTTTTTAGGGACATTTTCCCCATTCAAAAAGAATGATCCATTTTTAAAACTTCCACAATTCCCACATTTTTCAACCGATTCAAACCATTCAATTCAATTCATCGTGAAAATTTAAACAACCATTTTTCCACGTTCAACAAATTTCCAGGAATTCTATTTTATTTTCTAACTTTTTTTCCAACCTTTTTTTAGTGCGATGACTACTTTCACATTTTTCAACCCATTTCAACCGTTCCACTGTCAATACATTCCTCTTCGTCAGGACAAAAAAACAAGTTGGTTTAAGAACTTGAAAAATTCCAGGTTTTCCCGAAATTCCGTAATACCATTTTGCAATTACTTGTCCAGGGTGTACCCCGCCTTCCGCCCGATTGTAGCTGAGATAGGCTCCAGCGCCCCCCGCGACCCCGAAGGGAATAAGCGGTAGAAAATGGATGGATGGATGGATGGAACACTGTCACTACTTCAACATTTCTCGACCGATTGGAAAAATTCCAACACCAACCATTTCAACTCATTCGGAACATTCATATTGTTTTCATCATTTTCCAAAAAATGTCAGTTCTTCTTGAAATTCCCAAATTTCCATTAAATTTCCATTGAAAAGAATGGAACATTTTTCAAAGTTCCACAACTCCAACATTTTGTATCCGATTCAAACCGTTCCAACTTTAAAAAATTCAGCCTGTTCAGGTATTGTGTGCACTCTTTCAAAATAAAAGTAAAAAAATCCTAAAATTCACAGTTTCTAGGGACATTTTCACCATTCAAAAAGAATGATCCATTTTTAAAAATTCCACAATTCCCACATTTTTCAACCGATTCAAACCATTCCATTCAATTCATCGTGGAAATTTAAACAACCATTTTTCCACGTTCAACAAATTTCCAGGAATTCCATTTTTTTTCTAACCTTATTTCCAGCCTTTTTTTAGTGCGATGACTCCTTTCACATTTTTCAACCCATTTCAACCGTTCCACTGTCAATACATTCCTCTTTGTCAGGACAAAAAAACAGGTTGGTTTAAGAACTTGAAGAATTCCAGGTTTTCCCGAAATTCCGTAATACCATTTTGCAATTAAAACACTGTCACTACTTCAACATTTCTCGACCGATTGGAAAAATTCCAACACCAACCAATTCAGCTCATTCATGCACCTAATCATTTTCCAAAAAAATCCAGCTTTTCCTGAAATTCCCACATTTCCAGGAAGTTACCATTGAAATGATTTAGACATTTTTCCAAGTTGCGCAATTCCCACATTTTTCAACTTATTCAAACCATTCCAACATCAACACATTCCACTCATCCAACTAACACTTTCCCAAGTTCCAAACCAAATTCCGTTTTTCCTGGAAATTCAAAGTATTCAACATTCAAACCATTCCAACATTCAAACTATTCTTACATTCATACTATATTCTGTCAGCACTTCAGTTCAACTTCAGCATTGGAGCATTCACACGCAATTCCTTCAGGAATTGCCTCATCTAGTTATTTTTTTAAACTTTTTTAAATTTTCATCCTGTCATCGGTGTGACATCATACTTCCTAATATGGGTAATTATCATGCAACCCTTTTTTCTCCAAAAAGTTTTTTTTTTTAACAAATATAGTAATAGCTGACAGGTCTGAGACAAATTGAGCAGTAATGGACAGAGCGAGTCTTTCCGACATATCCTGAACTCTGATGCATGTCAGGGTCTACTTCCTTCCAGGGTGAGGGTCCAGGCCTTGGCCTTTCACCAGGTGGCTCCTGTCAGGCCACATCCACCCTAACCTCAATGTCTGGAGTCCCCCCGGAACCAAAAATGTCAGACTTTGCCCTCGACTCTAGAGCCACATGCGGCTCTTGAGCGGCGCCCTGGTGGCTCCATGGAGCTTTTTCAAAAATGTATGCAAATGGCAAAAAAAAATTGTGAAAAATATATTTTTTGTTGGATTATGTTTCCTGCAGAACCTTTCTAATTGTTAGAAAGTCCACTGTTTAATATGTTTGTGTTCATGCTTCACTGATGAGAGTATTTGGCGAGCACCGTTTTGCCCTACTAATTTCAGCGGCCCTTGAACTAGCTGCTGTGACCCAGTTTGTTTACATGTACAACTTTCTCCGACGCTGCCACATAAATACGTGTTTTATGCCACTCCTTTGTCTCATTTTGTCCACCAAACGTTTTATACTGTGCGTGAATGCACAAAGGTGAGCTTTGTTGATGTTATTCACTTGTTATGGAGTGCTAGTCAGGCATATTTGGTCACTGCATGACTGCAAGTTAATCGATGCTAACATGCTATTTAGGCTAGTTGTATGTACATATTGCATCATTATGCCTCGTTTGTAGGTATGTTTGAGCTCATTTAATTTCCTTTACTTATATTACTCTATATGTGCATGTCTCATGACACATTATCTGTATGTAATATTGACTGCATTTCTGATAGTTGTTAGTGCGCCATGTTGTTCCAGACCTCAGTGAATGTTAGCCAGCTTGCACATATTGTAATAAATCCATTAGAAGAAGACAGCCTGCCGTTTCCTTTAACTTGGACACACACATCTATACCTTCGGCAAATCTAAGACAGTCATTTCCAGGAGGTATTTCACCTTCTGAGAAGTTTTACTAATGTTTTCAATGTTGTAAAAGTGTGTAGAATAAATATTACAATTCAACATTTCTGTCACCAAAGATTTGCATGAGCCTGCGACACAGTCATTTTGATAGTAGGCTAATATAGGCACATCATGTGTTGCCTTCATTATAACACTTATATAAGACTTTTAAAGTCATTTTGATAGTAGGCTAACATAGCTAGTATAGACACTTACATCATGTGTTGCCTTCATTATAACACTTATATAATACTTTTAAAGTCATTTTGATAGTAGGCTAATATAGCTAATATAGACACTTACATCATGTGTTGCCTTCATTATAACACTTGTGTAAGGCTTTTAAAGTCATTTTGATAGTAGGCTAATATAGCTAATATATACACTTACATCATGTGTTGTCTTCATTATAACATTTTTATATAAGACTTTTAAAATCATTTTTATAGTAGGCTAATATAGCTAATATAGACACATCATGTGTTGCAATCATTTTAACACTTACATTATATAAGACTTTTACAGTCATTTTGATAGTAGGCTATTATAGCTAATATAGACATTTACGTCATGTGTTGTCTTCATCATAACACTTTGTGGAGGGGGGCGTGGCCTGCGGACCTGCAGCAAAGCGGGGTGTACCAGGACCGGCTTCGAGATCAGCGACAGGTGCGTAGATGGCCCACCAGGGCCTGGTTATCTAATCACCTATCTAATCGCTCTGTTAAAAGGCAGAAGCCGGGAGGAGAGAGTGTGGGAGCTGGAGGAGAGCTGGAGCGAGAGGGAGAAAGAAAAGACAATTGCTGAAAAGCACCTGACAGACTTTATTGAGGAAATAAACCCTCATTGGGAATCTGAACTTGGCTCTCATGTCGATGCTTGGTGGTCCAAAGAACCCCCTGGAGGGCAAACTCCACACACTTACATAAGACTTTTAAAGTCATTTTGATAGTAGGCTAATATAGACGCTTACATCATGTGTTGCCTTCATTATAACACTTATATAAGACTTTTAATTTTTTGCGGCTCCAGACAGATTACTTTTTTGTATTTTTGGTCCAATTTGGCTCTTTCAACATTTCGGGTTGCCGACCCCCCGCCCTAGCTGACGCTGCAGTGCACCACACCCTCTCACGTTTGTTTTCCGATTACATATCCTCCGTTTTCCGGCCTCTGTGCGAGCACGTCCTCTCACGGCCGGCGCGTGTGTTTGTGTGTTTAGTTACACAACGAGGACGAGACCCGTGTTGTTTCGCCTCCTTGAGTTTGCACAAAATCGCATTAGGCCGAGCGCCCGAAGGAAGGCGGGGGGGGGGAAGCGTGGCGGATGCACGGAGCGTTCGCGGCGGCAGGTGGGGGACTCCCAGTGCAGACGCTTTCATAACAAATCCGAGGGCCTCTGCTAAGTTTCCTGTTTGCCTTTTTTTTATTGGCCGTATAGTCATCGCCACGGCGACACAGGCAGGAAGCACAGCAGCAATGCATGATGGACAAATGGGCAGGAAGATTAAAAACCGTGAGGGGAGAATGTGCGGATGCACTCCCTGATCTATTTCAGTCTTTGAAAAACACACACACACACACACACACACACACACACACACACACACACACACACACACACACACACACACACACACACACACACACACCTCACACACACACACACACACACACACTGATGGTGCTTTGCAGTCAGACTTTTCTACTCTCACTATGTGCTGTGTTTTGAATTCCTTTCCTTTCCTTTCAGGAGTCAAACAATTGAAGAATGTACAGTACAGTAGTGTTAAAACTGTCAGGGTGGATAGAAGAACAAAACAAACAATACTGACCTGTGAACCTTTTCAATCCGGTTTCAGGGCAAATCACTCTACGGAGACAGCCCTCACAAAAATGACTAATGATCTATTGCTGACGATGGATTCTGATGCTTCATCTATGTTGCTGCTTCTTGATCTTAGCGCCGCTTTCGATACTGTTGATCATAATATTTTATTAGAGCGTATCAAAACGCGTATTGGGATGTCAGACTTAGCCTTGTCTTGGTTTAACTCTTATCTTACTGACAGGATGCAGTGTGTCTCCCATAACAATGTGACCTCGGACTATGTTAAGGTAACGTGCGGAGTTCCCCAGGGTTCAGTTCTTGGCCCTGCACTCTTTAGTATTTACATGCTGCCGCTAG
>NC_084753.1:26298060-26375560 GCF_033978785.1 Entelurus aequoreus | reverse complement strand
CCAAGACATGGGTAACTTACACATCTGTGAAGGCACCATTAATGCTGAGAGGTACATACAGCTTTTGAAGCAACATATGTTGCCATCCAAGTAACGTTATCATGGACGCCCCTGCTTATTGCAGCAAGACAATGCCAAGCCACGTGTTACATCAACGTGGCTTCATAGTAAAAGAGTGCAGGTACTAGACTGGCCTGCCTGTAGTCCAGACCTGTCTCCCATTGAAAATGTGTGGCGCATTATGAAGCCTAAAATACCACAACGGAGACAACTTAAGATGTACATCAAGCAAAAGTGGGAAAGAATTCCACCTGAAAAGCTTCAAAAATTGGTCTCCTCAGTTCCCAAACGTTTACTGAGTGTTGTTAAAAGGAAAGGCCATGTAACACAGTGGTAAAAATGCCTCTGTGCCAACTTTTTTGCAATGTGTTGCTCCCATTAAATTTTAAGTTAATGATTATTCGAAAAAAAAAAGAAAAAGTTTCTCATTAAACAAACATTAAATATCTTGTCTTTGCAGTCTATTCAATTGAATATAAGCTGAAAAGGTTTTTGCAAATCATTGTATTCTGTTTTTATTTACCATTTACACAACGTGCCAACTTCACTGGTTTTGGGTTTTGTATGAATCATAGAAATATAGATTATAAAAAAAGATAAATAACTGCATAAATGACTTAGAACACTGTAATGTGCATGTCAGGTAGTTAAAAATATGCAGAAGTTCACCGACTGTCTCAAACTTGTTTCTGCTGCTGTTTTGCTAAAATCCCAGTTCACTGCGAATGGACTCATGCATTTTTAATTCATCACGACCGCAGTAGTAAACATGTAACAATCATATAATAAACGTGAAAAAGGTTGCAGCAAAGTGCCACTTAGCAGAATAGTATGTTTTTTTCCTTCAGCTCGACATGAATTAATTCCCAACAGAGTTACGAGTAAGCAGGCCTCCTTTGATGGGGAATAGGGGGAAGCCAGGGGGGGGGGGGATGTGCACTCAAACAGCTGGAGCTTTGGTTACATCCTCTTCGGCAGCGGCCACGAAAAAATCTGGGAAATTTCCCCCCGGATTGTGGCGAACACATGCTAGCGGCGGTAATCATAACACGGTAAACGCGATACGTGAGCACGTCTGCGTGTGCAGGGTAAAGCGGGCAAACCCAGCGCTGCCCTGACATATTCAAACAAACAAAATGTCCTAATGTGGCTCAAATCCGCTTTTTTATAATGAACAAAAATGAATTGCAATTTCCTCAGATATCTGGTGTAGATACGATGAGATGGAAGCCAAAAATAGCAAAGAACACATCACAGCAAGGGTGCGCGTTGTGCGCATTTACCAGTCACATTTAATTCTTTTTTTTTTTTTTTACATTTCGTTACACCGCTTATCCGAGCGGTGTAACGAAATGTAAAAAAAAAATAAAAAAAATAAGCGGAAGAAGATGGATGGATGGATGGACATTTCGTTACACGTCCATACAACAATAACAAAAATGGCAAATAGCTAAAGAGGATATGCTTTTTATAGCCCAGGGGTGCTCATTACGTCGATCGCAATCTACCGGTCGATCGCGATCTACCGGTCGATCGCGTAGGGTGTGTCAGTCGTTCGCCAGCCAGGCATTAAAAAAATAGTCCTAAAAATGAGCGATCATAAATCTTCACTATGACGTCACTTTCGTCACTTGATTGACATTCACGGCACCCGAGGGTCTTCTGAGATGACGCTGGCTGCTGCCAGATCATTATTAAGAAAACAATTACCGATATGAAGGCGAGAAACACTTTTTATTTCAACAGACTCTGGCGCCGTACCTGCCGTCAAAACTCCAAAGACCGACTGCACAGTTCCTGCCTTCACAATAAAAGCTCTGCTTCATCCTGCCTGCGCTAAGAGTCTCAGAAAGCTGGCGTGCACAAGCTAGCAAGCTACGGAGTTTGCCGCCAATGTATTTCTTGTAAAGTGTATACAAAGGAGTATTGAAGCTGGACAAATAAGATGACAAAAACCAACCACTTTCATGTAGTATAGGAAAGAAAGGAGGACTTTTTTTCTTCTCCATTTGAAAATGCGGACGTTATCAGCACCACTGTCTGATTCCAATCAAAGCAAGTCATCAGAATCAGGTAATACACCAACTTATATTCTTTTCTTCATGAAAGAAAGGAATCTATATGTGTTAAACATGCATGTATTATCATTAAACACCTTTAACTTGTTAACAATATTAACTATATGTGTTAAACATGCTTGTATTATCTTTAAACACCTTTAACTTGTTAACAATATTAACTATATGTGTTAAACATGCTTGTATTATCATTAAACACCTTTAACTTGTTAACAATATTAAGTATATGTGTTAAACATGCTTGCATTATCTTTAAACACCTTTAACATGTAAACAATATTAACTATATGAATTAAACATTCTTGTATTATCATTAAACACCTTTAATTTATTAACAATATTAACTATATGTGTTAAACATGCTTGCATTATCATTAAACACCTTTAACTTGTTAACAAAACATATATTTCATAAATAAGTAAATATAAATTATATATATGAATGAGGTAGATCCCCACGACTTGATCAATTGAAAAGTAGCTCGCCTGCAGAAAAAGTGTGAGCACCCCTGTTATAGCCTGATCCTTACTAACTGGGGCAAAGCACCAAAATCTGGGCCCCGACTCCCGAAAGGCACCCCATCCCACCCTAAACCCAATGTCGCCGTCCCATAAACACACACACTTGGTATGTTTAAATGCACAAAATAACAAAATATTGTAATTGATTGGGATGGAACAAATGCGAAAAGCTTACTGTATTTTTCGGACTACAAGACACACTTAAAATCCTTTCGTTTTCTCAAAACTCGACAGTGCGCCTTATAAGCCGGTGCGCCTAATGTACGGAATAATTATGGTTGTGCTTACCGACCTCAAAGCTATTTTATTTGGTACACGGTGAATTGGTAAGTGTGACCAGTAGATGGCAGTCACACATAAGCGATACGTGTAGACTGCAATATGATGGCAATCACACATAAGAGATACATGTAGACTGCAATATGACTCAAGTAAAGACCAAAATGTTAAATGTTCCATTGACAATATAAAACATTACACACGGCGCTCAAATATCTATCAAAATGTTTTAGTACGACTTTGGTAAGCTGTGAAGCCGCACTGCTTGATGGATTGTATTGTATTGTATGGATTGGATGCCGATTTAAAGCGGTCCAATATACCGTATTTTCCGGACCATAAGGCGCACCGGAAAATACGGTATATTGGACAGCTTTAAATCGAACTTTGAGTGCATGTCAAGTTTTCCTTTACTTTGGAGTGTAGACATTAGCTGATCAAAATAAAGGTAGGACTATCATTAGTGGGTAATACGAATCATAATACTGTAAACATATTATAAATAAAATATTAGTGCTTCCTCTGGGAGTCAAGTCTCCCCCTGTTTTCAACTTTAATAAAGTGTCAGTGAACGCACCACAGTCCAATGAGATGCTAAAGTGAAACTTGTACATAACTTTCTCCTATGCTTCCACAGATGGATTTATTATGATTTATTATGTTTACCCTTCTTCTATTACCTCAACCTTGTTCCAAAATTCTGCTGTGAATGTTTAAAAGTGAGCTTTGGACGGCCTTTGACATAAATCAATACCATGAATTGATTTACGTGGACCCCGACTTAAACAAGTTGAAAAACGTATTTGGGTGTTACCATTTAGTGGTCAATTGTACGGAATATGTACTGTACTGTGCAACCTACTCATAAAAGTTTCAATCAATCAATCCATTTGGCTCTGATGTTTAGGCAGCCGTGCCAGTAACATGAGGGATCCAGGTTCGATTCCAGCTTTCGCCATCCTAGTCACGGCCGTCGTGTCCTTGGGCAAAGACACTTCACTCACCTTCTCCGGTTGCCGCTCACATTGGTGTATGAATGTGACTAAAGGCTCGGTGGCGGTTGGAGGCGCACATTGGCAGCCACACTTGCGTGGGTCTACCCCAGGGCTACAAATGTAGCCTACCACCATCAACGTATAAATGTGGAGTGAATAAATGATGGGTTCTCAGTTCTCTGTGAAACACTATTTTGACTCGAGGGGCCACATTGAGAGAAAAAATGTGTCTGGGGGCCAATGTGTATGTGTGTATAAATTATATGTACACATTTAGCTGTACAAATCTTCTGTACAGTATGTGTGTTTGGGTCCCTTTTTTTTTCAGGAACACTAATACCAAAAGTCACAATCCATCTATTCATCCGTTTTCTTCCGCAGCAGCCTAAGCAGGGAAACCCAGACTTCCCTCTCCCCAGCCACTTCGTCCAGCTCTTCCCGGGGGATCCCGAAGCGTTCCCAGGCCAGCCGAGAGACAGTCTTCCTAACGTGTCCTGGGTCTTCCCCGTGGCCTCCTGCCAGTCGGACGTGCCCTAAACACCTCCCTAGGGAGGCGTTCGGGTGGCATCCTGAGCAGATGCCCGAACCACCTCATCTGGCTCCTCTCCATGTGGAGGAGCAGCGGCTTTACTCTGAGCTCCTCCCCGGATGACAGAGCTTCTCACCCTATCTCTAAGGGAGAGACCTGCCACCCGGCGGAGGAAGCTAATTTTGGCCGCTTGTACCCGTGATCTTGTCCTTTCGGTCATAACCCAAAGCTCACCATAGGTGAGGATGAGAACGTAGATCGACCGGTAAATTGAGAGCTTTGCCTTCCGGCTCAGCTCCTTCTTCACCACAACGGATCGATACAGCGTCCGCATTACTGAAGACGCCGCACTGATCCGCCTGTCGATCTCACGATCCACTCTTCCCCCACTCGTGAGCAAGACTCCTAGGTACTTGAACTCCTCCACTTGGGGCAAGATCTCCTCCCCAACTTGGAGATGGCACTCCACCCTTTCCCGGGCGAGAGCCATGGACTCGGACTTGGAGGTGATGATTCTCATCCCAGTCGCTTCACACTCGGCTACGAACCGATCCAGTGAGAGCTGAAGATCCTGGCCAGTTGAAGCCATCAGGACTACATCATCTGCAAAAAGCAGAGACCTAATCCTGCATCCACCAAACCGGATATCCTCAACGCCCTGACTGCGCCTAGAAATTATGTCCATAAAAATTATGAACAGAATTGGTGACAAAGGGCAACCTTGGCGGAGTCCAACCCTCACTGGAAACGGGTCCGACTTACTGCCGGCAATGGGGACCAAGCTCTGACACTGATCGTACAGGGAGCGTACCGCCACAATCAGACAGTCCGATACCCCATACTCTCTGAGCACTCCCTACAGGACTTCCCGGGGGACACGGTCGAATGCCTTCTCCAAGTCCACAAAGCACATGTAGACTGGTTGGGCAAACTCCCATGCACCCTCAAGTGAGTATAGAGTTGGTCTACCGTTCCACAACCAGGACGAAAACCACATAGTTCTTCCTGGATCCGAGGTTCGACTATCCGGCGTAGCCTCCTCTCCAGCACACCTGAATAGACCTTACCGGAAAGGCTGAGGAGTGTGATCCCATGATAGTTGGAACACACCCTCCGGTTCCCCTTCTTAAAGAGAGTCACAATGTCCGATAGATTTCTAAAAACGTTATGACAAACCACCTCAAAAAAATGGAATGGAATTTTACATTTTTTTATTGAATGGAACACCCAAAATGTACATGAAAATAAAGAAAGTGGGATTTACAATATTAACTATGAACAATAAAAGACTGAATATTAACAACATATGAACATCACTTATTAGGCCAGCTCCTCCATAGACATCTTTTACAACAAAAATGTAAAAAAACACCAACATATGAGTGCAAAGTGTAATAAACACTTACAATATGTTATATTATCACTTTTATGCAGAATTTTTTTGTAAAAATTTGCTTCCGCATCTGTTCCTGACACATGGGTTTGGGGCTGGCTGCTCTGAAAACAAACCCCGCCCACTCTGCTTTGTTCCTGGTCTGAGCTGCTGTGACGTAGATTACCGTAATAACCCCTATAAACACCCAAAAGCGCAGATTTCAACCATTGAAATACTTTCTATAGTTCAAGACTTACGGTCATCACTGTACATCATACATCACCTACTCAGTGGCCTAGTGGTTAGAGTGTCCGCCCTGAGATCGGTAGGTTGTGAGTTCAAACCCCGGCCGGGTCATACCAAAGACTATAAAAATGGGACCCATTACCTCCCTGCTTGGCACTCAGCATCAAGGGTTGGAATTGGGGGTTAAATCACCAAAAATGATTCCCGGGCGCGGCTACGCTGCTGCCCACTGCTCCCCTCACCTCCCAGGGGGTGATCAAGGGGATGGGTCAAATGCAGAGGACAAATTTCACCACACCTAGTGTGTGTGTGACAATCATTGGTACTTTAACTTTAACTTTAATGGCTAGTTTAATAGTTTTGATGTTAAAGGTCTAAAAAAAATTGTGTCGAACGTCCCGGCGGGCCAGATTGAAAATCTTAATGGGCCGCATGTGACCGGCGGGCCGTATTTTGCCCAGATCTGAAACCGGTGATAGGTGGTTTTATGTAGCCTTAGACTTTCTTAATTTGATTCAAGCAACCTTAGTACTGAACTTTCACGCCTATATTAAAATCTATGACATCTTTTTGAAAAATGATGAATTACATATTTATATGGCAGAAAAAAAATAATCTTGGAATTGGTACAACATCCCCACAATTGGAAATATCGTATTTATCGGATTATAAATTGCTCCGCAGTATAATTCGCACCGGCCGAAAATGCATAATAAAGAAGGAAAAAACCCGTATATATAAGTAGCACTAGAGTATAAGTCGCATTTTTTGGGGAAATGTATTTGATAAAACCCAACACCAAGAATAGACATTTGAAAGGCATTTTCAAAATAAATAAAGAATAGTGAACAACAGGCTGAACAAGTGTACGTTATATGAGGCATAAATAACCAACTGAGAATGTGCCTGGTATGTTAACGTAACATATTATGGTAAGAGTCATTCAAATAACTATAACATATAGAACATGCTATACGTTTACCAAACAATCTGTCACTCCTAATCGCTAAATATTAGTTGACGTGTGTGTGTGTGACGATTGCTGATATACACCTAGTCTCTTACGTGAATGAGATAAATAATATTTTTTGATATTTTACGGTAATGTGTTCATAATTTCACACATAAGTCGCTCCAGAGTATAAATCGCAACCCGGCCAAACTATGAAAAAAACTGTGATTTATAATCCGAAAAATACGGTATGTTGTTCAATCTCTATATAAACGACATTTGCAGACGATACAACAGGATTTTGTTCAGCAGAGAACACACAAAAGATCAATCAATCAATCAATGTTTATTTATATAGCCCTAAATCACAAGTGTCTCAAAGGGCTGTACAAGCCACAACGACATCCTCGGTACAGAGCCCACATAGAAAATATAATACAAATAATAACAGAAGAAATGAACAAATTAAAAAGATAGTTTGAATCTCAGTGAAACTAAAATAATGCTATTTGGTAACCGTAGAAGAGAAAGTCAAACACAAATACAAATAGACAGAGTAAATATTGAAAGGGTAAAATTAAACACATTTTTGGGTGTAATAATAGATGGTAAAAATAATTGGAAATCTCATGTAAAAAATATACAACATAAAGTAGCAAGAAACACGTCAATAATGAATAAAGCAAAACATGTTCTAGACCAAAAATCACTTCATATTCTCTACTGCTCACTCGTGTTACCATATCTGAGTTATTGTGTAGAAATATGGAAAACAACTACAAATGTGCGCTTCATTCACTAATTGTGTCACAAAAACGATCAGTGAGAATAATACATAATGTTGGATACAGAGAACATACAAACCCTTTATTTATTAAATCACAATTATTGCAACTCAACGATTTGGTGCGTTTGCAAACAGCTAAAATGATGTACGAAGCAAATTATAACCTGCTACCCAAGAATGTACAACAATTCTTCTCAACAAAAGAGGAGAAATAGAGGAAAATCTAATTTAAAACATTTGTATGCCTGTAGAACACTTAAAACCTTTAGTATATCAGTATGTGGAATTAAAGGCCTACTGAAAGCCACTACTACCGACCACGCAGTCTGATAGTTTATATATCAATGATGAAACCTTAACATTGCAACACATGCCAATACGGCCGGGTTAACTTATTAAGTGCAATTTTAAATTTCCCGGGAAATATCCGGCTGAAACGTCTCGGTATGATGACGTATGCGCGTGACGTAGTCAGTTAAACGGAAGTATTGGTACCCCGTAGAATCCTATACAAAAAGCTCTGTTTTCATTTCATAATTCCACAGTATTCTGGACATCTGTGTTGGTGAATCTTTTGCAATTTGTTTAATGAACAATGAAGGCTGCAAAGAAGAAAGTTGTAGGTGGGATCGGTGTATTAGCGGCGGCGGCGGACTACAGCAACACAACCGGAGGACTTTGTTGGAGAGCAGACGCGCTAGCCGGTGACCTCACCTTGACTTCCTACGTCTCCGGGCCGCCAACCGCATATGTGATCGGGTGAAGTCCTTCGTCGCACCGTCGATCGCTGGAACGCAGGTGAGCGCGGGTGTTGATGAGCAGATGAAGGCTGGCTGGCGTAGGTGGAGAGCTAATGTTTTTAGCATAGCTCTGTGAGGTTCGGTTGCTAAGTTAGCTTCATTGGCGTCGTTAGAACAGCATTGTTAACCTTCGCCAGCCTGGAAAGCATTAACCGTGTAGTTACAGGTCCATGGTTTAATAGTATTGTTGATCTTCTGTATATCCTTCCAGTCAGGGGTTTATTTCTTTTGTTTCTATATGCAGTTAAAGCACGATGCTATCACGTTAGCTTGTAGCTAAAGTGTTTCACTGATGTATTGTCGTGGAGATAAAAGTCACTGTGAATGTCCATTTCGCGTTCTCGACTCTCATTTTCAAGAGGATATAGTATCCGAGGTGGTTTAAAATACAAATCCGTGATCCACAATAGAAAAAGGAGAGAGTGTGGAATCCAATGAGCGCGAAAAAAGATATGTCTTGAACTGCACTAACGTTCCTCATCCACAAATCTTTCATCCTCGCTCAAATTAAAGGGGAAATCGTCGCTTTCTCGGTCCGAATCGCTCTCATTTCTGGTCGCCATCACTGTAAACAATAGGGAACTTTGTGGAAATGTTCAACTGACTACGTCACGCTCCTTCCGGTAGGGGCAAGGCTTTTTTTGGTCAGACACCAAAAAAAGGGGGGGGGGGGGGGGGGGTACCCACATCTGCGGTCCTCTCCAAAGTTTCTCATAGACATCCCACAGGGTTTTGAGTTTTTCCTTGCCCTTATGTGGGCGCTGAACCGCAGATGTCGTTGTGGCTTGTGCAGCCCCTTGAGACACTTGTGATTTAGGGCTATATAAATAAACATTGATTGACTGACATTGATCCGTTTGAAGAGACTGGAGGAGATGCGGATGAAGAGACAGGGCTGAATGAGCAGGTATCGGACACCTCGGTCTCCTTAGATGTATCCTCGCTCATCCATGCGTACTGGACACTGGCCAAGAGTTGGTGGGCACCCAAGGTTGGAGTCAGAATCAGAATCAGAAATACTTAATTAATCCCCAAGGGGAAATTAAGATTTTCTGCACAATCCCATTCAAGAGCAGACAAACATTACAGGGAAACAGAACAGGATCGCTGAGGGGTCTGCCAACTTCCGGCGCCCCTTACAAAAAAGGATGAGTAACATGTAAACGCTGTGGGGGAAGAAAATATTCAGTCTAAGCCTGGGCCCCTGGAGAGGGGGTCCAGACTGAGGCCATGTGTGTAAGAGGGAAACGTCAAAGAACACAAAGGACATTAAAGACATTAAAAGAGCAGAGCTGATGCAACCAGTTATTTCTACATATAGCTACAAAAGTAAAAACAAACAAAAAAAAACATATACACTGTGGTGGCCTCTGCGGTGTTCCACGCCATCGTCTGCTGGGGTGGGGGGGAGCATGGCTAGAGACAGGAGCAGACCCAACAAAGCAACCAAGAGAGCCGACTCCACCCTCGGCCAGTGTCCAGTCTGCATGGATGAGCGAGGCTGCGTCTAAGGACACCGAGGTGTCTGATACATACTCATTCAAGCCAAGACACTGTGAAGCTTGTCCGTCCCGGCGCTCAGAGCCAGCTCCGCAGCCCTGTCTCTTCATCCTCATCTCCTCTAGTCTCTCCAAACGGACTCTGGTGTGGCAGAGACCCAGCATCTGGTCTCCATGGCCAAAAGGCTCCCGGGAGGCAGATCCAGAAGTTCACAAAAAAGCACAGCAGAAGTCACAAAAGTGCCACCCCTTGTCACACAGTCCCAAAGGGTCCCGAACCAAAAGGCAAACCCCCCCCCAAATAAACATGAAAACAAGAGAGAAACACCAGGAACACAAAAGGATGACACAAGAGCACAGAGCTCCTGCCAACAGCAGCCATTAAAGCGGCGCAATCTTTAAAAAAAATAAAATAAAATAAATGTCGGCTCTCGTTTGCTTTGTTGGGTCCGCTCCCGTCTCTGGCCATGCTCCCCCCACCCCAGCAGACAATGGCGTACAACACCGCAGAGGCCACCACAGTGTATATGTTTTTGCTGTTGTTGTTGTTTTACTTTTGTAGCTGTATGTTAGTGATGGGTCCGGCAACACCGATGAATCGGCGCATGCGTTGAGCTCATAGAGCAATACCCTGTGTCGGTGCGCGAACCGCTTTTAGAAAGTCACGTGACCGATCATGAGCTGTTTTGGTCACGTGACCGATACGCGAACTGTGTCGCACTCCCGCCTCCTCTGTGCCCTGTGAGCGGGTCTTTTCTACAGCCGGAGAAATAATAACTAAGAAGAGACGACTGAAGTGTTGATAACAACCAAACCTAACACCACCACCCCCCCCCCCTCTATATCCCACACATGTAAATAATTCAATGTACACTACCGTTCAAAAGTTTGGGGTCACCCAAACAATTTTGTGGAATAGCCTTCATTTCTAAGAACAAGAATAGACTGTCGAGTTTCAGATGAAAGTTCTCTTTTTCTGGACATTTTGAGCGTTTAATTGACCCCACAAATGTGATGCTCCAGAAACTCAATCTGCTCAAAGGAAGGTCAGTTTTGTAGCTTCTGTAATGAGCTAAACTGTTTTCAGATGTGTGAACATGATTGCACAAGGGTTTTCTAATCATCAATTAGCCTTCTGAGCCAATGAGCAAACACATTGTACCATTAGAACACTGGAGTGATAGTTGCTGGAAATGGGCCTCTATACACCTATGTAGATATTGCACCAAAAACCAGACATTTGCAGCTAGAATAGTCATTTACCACATTAGCAATGCATAGAGTGTATTTCTGTAAAGTTAAGACTAGTTTAAAGTTATCTTCATTGAAAAGTACAGTGCTTTTCCTTCAAAAATAAGGACATTTCAATGTGACCCCAAACTTTTGAACGGTAGTGTTTATACTCTGATGATTAACTTGTGTGATGACTGTATTATGATGATAGTATATATCTGTATCATGAATCAATTTAAGTGGACCCCGACTTAAACAAGTTGAAAAACTTATTCGGGTGTTACCATTTAGTGGTCAATGGTACGGAATATGTACTTCACTGTGCAATCTACTAATAAAAGTTTTAATCAATCAATGAAAGAAATCGTCTCAAATTGAATACGTTGGAAAAACTGTTTTTTTTTAAATAAAAATGTGTAAAAAATAAATTTAAAAAAATCCCAGTCCACAAGCATCCTCATTCACAACACATTCTCTTAGATTTCCATGTTATGATACATGTTCACATTTTTTATTGACTGTATCTAAAAAAGATTAAAATATATTTTTATTTAAATGAAGATATGAAATAATCCTAAATGAAATACAATGACTTTGTTTTTTTTTATTATATATACTAGGTCATAACATCAGTGTCAGTTGAGTCGGTCCATAGGTTGCCTGTAGGGATTTTTAATGTCCAGCAGTATTTAGTGACAGTATCGACACAGTATCAATACAGTTTTGCAATGTGTCGAATTGCTTCATGACGCCTCACCAACCCATCACTATGTAGAAGTGGCTGGTTGCATCAGTTCTGCTCTTTTAATGTCTTTAATGTCCTTTGTGTTTCCCTCTTACACACATGCTTATGTGTGACATGGCTATGAGGTTTTTTTCCCCTTGGCGTCAGTCCCAGGATTAGACTGAATTATCTCCCCCCCCTAGGGTTTACCTGTTTCTCACCTTTTTTGTAAGGGGCGCCGGAAGTTGGCAGACCCCGTCAGCGATCCTGTTCTGTCTCCCTGTAATGTTTGTCTGATGATCATGGACTTCAGGAAAGTCACAGCCCCATCATCCCCCCCCTCACCCTGATGGACTCTCCCACCCCTGTCTCCATCATGGACTCCTTCCGTTTCCTGAACACTACCATCACCCAGGACTATCAAGAAGGCCCAGCAGAGGATGTACTTCCTGCGACAGCTGAGGAAACTTAAGGTGCCGACCGAGATGCCGGTGCAGTTCTACTCGGCCATCATCGAGTCTATCCTCACCTCCTCCATCACCGTGTGGTTTCCCGGCGCCACAAGCATCGACGGCAGCGCATCATACGTGCTGCTGAGAAGGTGATTGACTGCAGGCTACCATCCCTCCAGGACCTGCTCTCCTCCAGGACAAGGAGGCGTGTGGGTCGGATCACAGCTGACTCTCCTCACCCTGGACACAAACTATTCTCCCTTCTCCCCTCAGGCAGGAGACTACGGTCCATCCAGACCCTCACCTCCCGCCACCTGAACAGTTTTTTCCCCCTCGGCCATCAGACTCATGAACAATAACAAGATCTGATAGCTCAGTTACAGCTCATTGGTATGACCTATTACCTATTCTGTGGTATATGTGTTTTATGTTGCACGATTGCACTGCAAAAAGTCAGTGTTCAAAAACAAGAAAAAAAAACAACTAAAATTATGAGTATTTTACTTGAACTAAGGAAATTTATCTGCCAATAGAACAAGAAAATTTGACTTGTCAAGACTTTCCAAAACAAGTAAAATTAGCTAACCTCAATGAACCTCAAAATACCTTAAAATAAGTATATTCTCACTCTCACAAGTGCACTTTTCTTGATAGAAAAAAAACACGAGACCTTTTTTCTCAATATGTTGAAAAATATTCTTAAATTAAGTAAATGCTTATTTTGACATAAAGATATGCACTCGGCATTACATTTCTTGAAACCAGCAAACATACACTAAAAACGAGTTTCTTTTGCTTGATAGAAAGGCAACAAGGCAAGCGCTTGTTACTCTCGGGGTCTCCTAGACATATATATGACAAATCATACTGTCTAAAAATGCATTTTCCCATCGATAACATGACATCATCGCTCCAAGTGCGTGCTCTTTCAGTCAATTAGTGCACGAGGAATATATATATATATATACACACATATATATATATATATATATATATATATATATATATATATATATATATATATATATATATATATATATATATATATACTGTATGTATGTATGTATGTATGTATGTATGTATGTATGTATATATATATATATATATATATATATATATATATATATATATATATATATATATATATATATATATATATATATATATATATATATATATATATATATATATATATACACACACAGCCCGGCCCCTAGCCAATTTGTTTTTTATTGTAATTTTGAAAAATTTACCTGAATGTGCATGAACTATTTCTGTTCAAAATAGTTTGAAAGGTCACATGTTAAATGTTTAGATATTAACTGTCCGTTTACTAGGGCTGTGAATCTGTGCGTGTCCCACGATTCGATTCAATATCGATTCTTGGGGTCACGATTCGATTCAAAATCGATTTTTTTTTCAATTCAACACGATTCTCGATTCAAAAACGATTTTTCCCCGATTCAAAACTATTCTCTATTCATTCAATACATAGGATTTCAGCAGGATCTACCCCAGTCTGCTGACATGCAAGCAGAGTAGTAGATTTTTGTAAAAAACTTTTATAATTGCAAAGGACAATGTTTTATCAACTGATTGCAATAATGTAAATTTGTTTTAACTATTAAATGAACCAAAAATATGACTTATTTTATCTTTGTGAAAATATTGGACACAGTGTGTTGTCAAGCTTATGAGATGCGATGCAAGTGTAAGCCACTGTGACACTATTGTTCTTTTGTTTTTGTTTTTATAAATGTCTAATGATAATGTCAATGAGGGATTTTTAATCACTGCTATGTTGAAATTGTAACTAATATTGATACTGTTGTTGATAATATTCATTTTTGTTTCACTACTTTTGGTTTGTTCTGTGCCGTGTTTGTGTCTCCTCTCAATTGGTCTGTTTATTGCAGTTCTGAGTGTTGCTGGGTCGGGTTTGGTTTTGGAATTGGATTGCATTGTTATGGTATTGCTGTGTATTGTTTTGTTGGATTGATTAATTTAAAAAAAAAATAGAGTTTTAAAAAAATTAGAATCGATTCTGATTCGCACAACGTGAGAATCGCGGTTCGAATTCAAATGGATTTTTTCCCACACACCTACCGTTTACTGTACTGTGCCAACTGTACTACTATATGAGTATGTATTTTCTAATGTTTTATTGGAAATAAAACAGTAAAGTCCATTTGGCTGTCATCTATTTTATTATGAGACACAACTGTGTCAAAGTCATGATTTTTTTGTTCATGCTTGAAATAAGAAATTATTACTTTGAAAAAGCAGTTTTATACTTCTGAGTGTTGATGACACAGCTTTGCAACAGTTGATATTCTAGTTTCAAGCATGTTTTACTCAATATAAGTCATCAAATCTCAGCAAAAAGCTGTAATATCTTACTGAGATCATTTAGGACCAAAACACTTAAAACAAGTAAAACATTCCAACATAAAATCTGCTTAGTGAGATTAATTATTTTATGACACAGAAAATAAGCAAATATCACCCTTATTTGAGATATTTAATCTTACTTAGATTTCAGTTTTTGCAGTGTGTACCAAGAAAAATTCCTAGTTTGTGAACCCGTTGGCAGCAAAAACTATTCTGATTCTGATCTTGAATGGGATTGTGCTGAAAATCTTTATTTCCCCCTTGGGGATTATTCAAGTATTTCTGATTCCGATGAGTGTCGAGAGTGAGCGCTTCAGAGTGTGTGATTCATCTTACCACATTAAAAGCGGGCGGCTGAGTCACCCGTCCCATGCAGCGGTTTCGTGGAGGTTAGCCGCCTGCAAACACACAAATACATTTAGAATCGCAGGAAGAGAGCGTTTCCTTTTTCCAGAAATGATAGAGATAATCCAACAGCTTTGAGTATCCATTTTATTTAAGTGTGTTAAGTGCATTTCTGCCGCCTGAGGACACAAGAGTAAATGGGCTTGGAAGCGTCAGGTTAATTTGGTCATATTTAGCTGGTGGTCACGCTAAAGTTGCGTATTGCCCGGGGGTGGGGGGGCACGCCGTCGCCGTGGAGGAAGGGTCTGCTTTCCAAAAGGGACGCAGAGGAAACCCTGGTAGCACTTAAGTCAAGTCAAATAAACAATTTGAGCCCCAAATGACTCACAGGTGCGAGCAGGCAGGACCGCCATCTGCGGCCTCGGCCCTCGGTGGCACTGGTCCGCCGCCACGGCGGTGGCACGGTCTGCGGCAGCGCGGCGATTATGTAATCGTTTCAGCTGTCAGTAGTGCTCAACCCAAAACCACAGAGGGCGGATATTGACTTCACGGCAGTGCCAAAGACATCCAAGAAGTGTTTTTTTATGAGCACTGCGATACGAACGTGCATGGAATTCCTGGAATATAAGTCTGTTTTAGAGGAGTGTGCAGTAAATATGAGTAAGAGGGGTGACACGGCGGTGAATCAGTCGCAATATTTTATTGCACTGGGGAGAAGTATGCACACCCTCATGTTCACACTGATGCATTAAAACGGGGATTTTTAAATTAAGTGTTTTGGAGGCCATATTTGTACCATATGTCCCGGCAAGAAATCTGCGTTCAAAGAACTGCTACTTATTAGTGATTCCCAGAGCCCAAAAAAAGTCTGCGGGCTATAGAGCGTTTTCTATTCGGGCTCCGGTATTATGGAATGCCCTCCCGGTAACAATTAGAGATGCTACCTCAGTAGAAGCATTTAAAGGCCTACTGAAATAACATTGTTTCATTTAAATGGGGATAGCAGATCCATTCTATGTGTCATACTTGATCATTTCGCGATATTGCCATATTTTTGCTGAAAGGATTTAGTATAGAAAAACGACGATAAAGTTTGCAACTTTTGGTCGCTGATAAAAAAAAAAGCCTTGCCTATACCGGAAGTAGCGTGACGTCACAGGAGGTAGGATTCCTCACAATTCCCCGTTGTTTACAATAGAGCGAGAGAGATTCGGACCGAGAAAGCGACGATTACCCCATTAATTTGAGCGAGGATGAAAGATTTGTGGATGAGGAACGTTAGAGTGAAGAACTAGAGAGGCAGTGCTTTTTTCGCTTTGACCGTAACTTAGGTACGAGGTCTCATTGGATTCCACACACTCTCCTTTTTCTATTGTGGATCACGGATTTGTATTTTAAACCACCTCGGATATATCCTCTTGAAAATGAGAGTCGAGAACGCGAAATGGACATTCACAGTGACTTTTATCTCCACGACAATACATCAGCGAAGCTCTTTAGCTACTGAGATAACGTGATAGCATCTGGCTCAAATGCAGATAGAAACAAAATAAATACATCCCTGACTGGAAGGATAGACAGAAGATCAACAATACTATTAAACCATGTACATGTAACTACACGGTTAATAATTCTCAGCCTGGCAAAGCTTAACAATGCTGTTGCTAACGACGCTGAAGCTAACTTAGCAACCGGACCTCACAGAGCTATGATAAAAACATTAGCGCTCCACCTACGCCAGCCAGCCCTCATCTGCTCATCAACACCCGTGCTCACCTGCGTTCCAGCGATCGACGGCGCGACGAAGGACTTCACCCGATCACAAATGCGGTTGGTGGCTAGCATCGGCTAGCGCATCTGCTATCCAAGTAAGTACTCCTTGTTGTGTTGCTACAGCCAGCCGCTAATACACCGATCCCACCTACAACTTTCTTCTTTGCAATCTCCATTGTTCATTAAACAAATTGCAAAAGATTCACCAACACAGATGTCCAGAATACTGTGGAATTGTTCGATGAAAACAGAGCTTTTTGTATGGTGACACATTGGGTACGGATACTTCCGTTGCCGTCGCGACGTCACGCGCATACGTCATCATACATAGACGTTTCCAACCGGAAGTTTAGCGGGAAATTTAAAATTGCACTTTATAAGTTAACCCGGCCGTATTGGCATGTGTTGCAATGTTAAGATTTCATCATTGATATATAAACTATCAGACTGCGTGGTCGTTAGTAGTGGCTTTCAGTAGGCCTTTAAAACTTATTTGTATACTCACTCTAGCCTTTAAATAGACCCCCTTTTTAGACCAGTTGATCTGCCGTTTTTTTCTTTTCTCCTCTGCCCCCCTCTCCCTTGTGGAGGGGAGGGCACAGGTCCGGTGGCCATGGATAAAGTGCTGGCTGTCCAGAGTTGGGACCCGAGGTGGACCGCTCGCCTGTCCATCGGTTGGGGACATCTCTGCGTTGCTGACCCGTCTCCGCTCAAGGTGGTCTCCTGCTGGCCCCACTATGGACTGGACTCTCACTATTATGTTAGATCCACTATGGACTGGACTCTCACTATTATGTTAGATCCACTGTAGACTGGACTTTCACAATATTATGCTAGACCAGGGGTAGGCAATTCATTTTTACCGGTGGCCGCATGAGCAACCCGAGCACTTCTGGAGGGCAACATTGACAATATTTCAATTAAATTTTGCTCAATATTACTTTTGATATATACCGTAAGATAAATAATAATAATAATAATAATACTTTCATTTAACCTAACTTAACTTTATACCAAAAGCACTGCTTTGGAAATCATTTGTACCCCTTTCAGAGATCACATTTAGTTCCCCTTAAACATCCTCATGTTGCACAATGAAATGTAAGCATAGGATGAAGTGTGCATTCCTGTAACTTTCTCTAGTAACAGCATTCCATGATTAATATAAATAAATTAACATTGATAATAAATGACAGTAAAATAAGCACATGTATGACTGAGGAGTCATGGTGTAACTTTGTGTGGTGTTTGAGTTGTCCGACTTTTTGTGTGGCCATAAACGCACCAATGGTTTAGTGGTATGCGTGTTGGTGACAGATGACAAGTTGGTTTTGGCCTGGTTTGTACGGCAGAAAATGACTAGTTTTTCGAGATAGAAGTTTTTTACTTATGTTTTTGGTGTGGTTATGGCCGAATAGAAACAGTTTTGCTCAATAAAGTGATCGATATAATTCCTGTCCTCGAAGCATCTTGATAGACGTTACAATAATTGAACGGTGTTCAATTGAACGGTGTTGACGAACACCGTTAGGGTCGCTTGTTGTCACTGTCACTCAAAGTTGCATTGCAAAATTACACAGAATAAATGTGTTTATTTTGTTTAGAATTCAGATGGGATTTGATTTGGTGCGCGGCATATATTTGCTGTGCGCAGAGGACGCTTGAGCAGTTCGCAATTGCGCAGGCGCGCGCCTTAGAGGGAACGTTGCTTGGCAGTCCATGTCTTGTTGAAAACACGCCATTCGTCATCAACTTTTCTCTTTTTAGCGTCTCGGGTGTAAACCGTGCATCACTTGTCGCTGTGCACCTTCACTCACAGGTTACACACGGACATACGCACATAAATAACACTTTTCAAAATAAAAGCAGCACAGTTGTATTGCGCGCACGACGTAGATGTTTTTTCCAACTTTATTTTGTAATTTGTGATTGCAGCTGTTCACATTCACTCACAATCACGCATGCGCATACGTCCACACGGAAGTAATACAAATAACGCTTTTCAAAACAAAAGCAGCACCGTTGTGTTGCACACTCGACATAGATACTTTTTTAAATTTATTTTTGTAATTTATGATTGGCCTCACGCGGGCCAGGCAGGGACGCACAAAGGGCCGGATGTGGCCCGTGGGCCGCAGAATGCCCAGGTATGTGCTAGACCCACTCGACATCTATTGCATCCGGTCTCCCCTAGAGGGGCGGGGGTCACCCACATCTGCGGTCCTCTCCAAGGTTTCTCATAGTCATTCACATTGACATCCCACTGGGTTGTGAGTTTTTCCTTGCCCTTGTGTGGGCTCTGAACCGAGGATGTCGTTGTGGCTTGTGCAGCCCTTTGAGACACTTGTGATTTAGGGCTATATAAATAAACATTGATTGATTGATTGAATGATATTTACAAAAAGCTGAGGATCAACATTCAATTTTAGTCCATTTGTTTTCTCTGAGTTTCAAGAGCAATCTGCTGTTTTTAAAAGGAACTTCTGGGGGGAAAAAGCTAGTCAAAGATCATCTCTATGAGAGATAGGACATGTTTCTAATGGCTTGTTTTTCTTATTGGGTGGGTGTTGTCCTTTGCGCTCAGGTTCGCAGTTCCAGTGGCTGGATGGCAGGATCGTGTTGATCTCTGGCTGTGGTCAAACACGACTTCAACCTGCGGCGTAAATACTGGCGACTGAAAATATGTTCCCGACTCAAAAAGCCGAGAAACAGCTCGTGTCACAAATTACTAGTAGCAAGTTGAGGTACTCGTAAGTTGAGTAACGTGCATTTTGTTAAATTACGTGGATAAATCCAGGTTAACACTACCGAGCTTATTTTGCACTAAACCGGGGAAGTCACTGACCCATTTTGCTTAGAAATTACCTAAGTAGGCTTCAAATTTTGCGTCGACAAAAAACGGTCGACAATGTACGTTTTTAGTAATAAGAAGGAAGGACGGCGCAAGACTTATTGAGTTGATCGACAAAATCCTCATTTATTTTGGTCCTTATTTACTACGTTTGTACAGTCTTATTTAGTAGTAATTTTCCTTCCATCCATGTTCTATAATGCTTGCAACAAAGGTCAGTGTTAATTACATATTTTTTTATATTTGTTTCTTGTCATTGTCAAGTCAAGTCAACTTTATATATATAGCACGTTTACAACAACTGTGTCAACACAATTGTGTTGAATGATTAAAAAGGGGGGCATATCATTACAATTATTACCATCCTAATTACAAAACACAAAACCAGTGAAGTTGGCACGTTGTGTAAATGGTAAATAAAAACAGAATACAATGACTTGCAAATAAATTTTCAACTTATATCCAATTGACTAGACTGCAAAGACAAGATACTTAACGATCAAAATGGAAAACTTTTTTGTTTTTTTGCAAATATTAGCTCATTTGGAATTTGATGCCTGCAACATGCTTCAAAAAAGCTGGCACAAGTGGCAAAAAAGCTGGGGAATGCTCGTCAAACACTTATTTGGAACATCCCACAGGTGAACAGGCTAATTGGGAACAGGTGGGTGCCATGATTGGGTATAAAAGCAGCTTCCATGAAATGCTCAGTCATTCACAAACAAGGATGGGGCGAGGGTCACCACTTTGTCAACAACTGCCTAAACTAATTGTCGAACAGTTTAAGAACAACATTTCTCAACCAGCTTTTGCAAAGAATTTAGGGATTTCACCATCTACGGTCCGTAATATCATCAAAAGGTTCAGACAAACTGAAGAAATCACTGCATGTTAGCAGCAAGGCTGAAAAACAACATTGAATGCCCGTGACCTTCGATCCCTCGGGCGGTACTACATCAAAAACCGACATCAGTGTGTAAAGGATATCACCACATGGGCTCAGGAACACTTCAGAAAACCACTGTCAGTAACTACAGTTTGTCGCTACATCTGTAAGTGCAAGTTAAAACTCTATGCAAAGCGAAAGCCATTTATCAACAACACCCAGGAACGCCGCTCATCTAAGATAGACTGATGCAAAGTGGAAAAGCGTTCTGTGGTCTGACGAGTCCAAATTTCAAATTGTTTTTGGAAACTGTGGACGTCGTGTCCTCGGGAACAAAGAAGAATACAACCATCCGGATTGTTATAGGCGCAAAGTTGAAAAGCCAGCATCTGTGATGGTATGGGGGTGTATTAGTGCCCAAGGTATGGGCATCTGTGAAGGCACCATTAATGCTGAAAGGTACATACAGGTTTTGGAGCAACATATGTTGCCATCCGAGCAACGTTATCATGGACGCCCCTGCTTATTTTCAGCGAGACGATGCCAAGCCACGTGGCTTCAGCAACCGCATGGCTTCATAGTAAAATAGTGCGGGTACTAGACTGGCCTGCCTGTAGTCCAGACCTGTCGCAATATGAAGCGGAAAATATCACAACAGAGACCCCGGACTGTTCAACAACTTAAGCAAGAATGGGAAATAATTCCACCTGAAAAGCTTCATAAATGGTCTCTTCAGTTCCCAAACATTTACTGAGTGTTTTTACAAGGAAAAGCCATGTAACACAGTGGTAAGAATGCCCCTGTGCCAACTTTTTTGCAATGTGTTGCTGCCATTTAATTCAAAGTAAATGATTATTTGCACACAAAAAAAACATGTTTCTCAGTTCGAACATTCAGTGCCTTGTCCTTGCAGTCCTTTCAATTAATAATAAGTTGAAAAGGATTTGCAAATCATTGTATTCTGTTTTTATTTACAAATTACACAAAGTACCAACTTCACTGGTTTTCGGTTTTGTACTATTCATTACAGAAAGCTTCCACTGTGGCTCCTTTTTTTTTTTTTATATGTATTTGAATATTACCGAGTCGTTAACAATTCTTTGCAGACCACACACCGCCAAAATAATGGTTGAAAGCAACACAAAAGTCAAACACAAGCCCCTCCTTTCAACGATGCCCACTGCAGTCAAAGCCTTAACTTGATTAGCGGAATAAACATCAGCTCAAAAGCATTTGAGGGCTTTGGCATAACGGTGACCTCACTGATAATGCAAACACACACACATTGACGCACACACTTAGCGAGCAGTAAAACTAAGCTGAGCATGGTCAGCTGCCAAGGCCAATCAAAGGCCTCTGTACATCCCGGGAGCAGCTGTCTCGGCCAATCACAGCTGCACGTGTGTCATTTGCCTTTCAGTTGGAAACGAAGTTGAGAAAGACGCCGTCTGTTGGACGCAACAGTCGTGTTTGTGTCCTTCGAACAGGACGGAGTTGTTACACTTATAGGACTCTCTGGAAAATCGGAAAAAAAACAAAAACGATTGGCTTCAAAAAGCAACAGTTTTATAGTGACTCTCTCAGTTCAGTTCCACTCCAGTCCTGTAGGCAGCGGTAATGCGCCAAACTTCAAATCAACTGGTCACAGACGAAACTGGTGTTTCTGTTGTCTCAGGAGATGCTCCTATAATCCAAATGTATCTACTACAAATCCCAAAACCAGTGAAGTTGGCACCATAAAAGTAGGTGACAGTGTCATCACCAGGAAAGATGAGGTCACCTACCTAGGTTCCATTCTAGAGGCTAACCTTTCCTGTGACAAAATGGCAACCAAGGTAATCAAAAAGGTTAACCAACGAACGAGATTTCTCTACAGAATTTCCTCTCTGGTCAACAAAAGCACCTTGAGGATTCTGGCGGGAACTCTCGTTCAACCCTTTTTCGATTACGCATGTACCTCCTGGTACCCTAGCACCTCCAAAACCCTCAAATCTAAACTCCAAACATCTCAGAACAAGCTAGTCAGGTTACTTCTAGACCTCCACCCCAGATCACACCTCACTCCTACCCACTTCTCTAAAGTGGGCTGGCTCAAGGTGGAGGACAGAGTTAAACAACTTGCACTGAGCCTAGTCTATAAAATCCGCTACACCTCCCTGATACCGAAGTACATGTCAAACTACTTCCTTAACGTAAATGACCGCCATAACCACAACACCAGGGGGTGCTCCACTAACCACGTTAAACCCAGATTCCGAACTAACAAAGGTCTTAACTCATTCTCTTTCTATGCCACATCAATGTGGAATGCGCTCCCAACAGGTGTAAAAGAAAGGGCATCTCTATCCTCCTTCAAAACCGCAATAAAAGTTCACCTCCAGGCAGCTACAACCCTAAACTAACACCCTCCCCGGATTGCTAATAATCAAATGTAAACAATCAAATGCAGATACTTTTTCTTTTTCTTATGCCTTCTGATCTCTCTCTCTCTCTCTCTCTCTCTCTCTCTCTCTATGTCCACTACTTGATGTCCATACCCCCCCCCCCTCCACACCCCTGATTGTAAATAATGTAAATAATTCAATGTGATTATCTTGTGTGATGACTGTATTATGATGATAGTATATATGATAGTATATATCTGTATCATGAATCAATTTAAGTGGACCCCGACTTAAACAAGTTGAAAAACTTATTCGGGTGTTACCATTTAGTGGTCAATTGTACGGAATATGTACTTCACTGTGCAACCTACTAATAAAAGTCTCAATCAATCAAAACGTTGTGTAAATAGTAAATAAAAACAGAATACAATGATTTGCAAATCCTTTTTTTTAACCTATATTAGATTGAATGGACCGCAAAGACAAGATATTTAATGTTCGAACTGGTAAACTTTGTTATTTTTTGCAAATATTAGCTCATTTGGAACTTGATGCCTGCAAACATGTTCCAAAAAAGCTGGCACAAGTGGCAAAAAGACGGAGAAAGTTGAGGAATGCTCATCAAACACCATGATTGAGTATGAAAGCAGCTTCCATGAAATGCTCAGTCATTCACAAACAAGGATAGGGCGAGGGTCGCCACTTTGTCAACAAATGCGTGAGCAAATTGTCCAACAGTTTAAGAACATTTCTCAACGGTCTATGGTCCGCAACATCATCAAAAGGTTCAGAGAATCTGGCGAAATCCCTGCAAGTCCGAAAACCAAGAAAGAATGCCCATGACCTTCAATCCCTCAGGCGGTACTGCATCAAAAACAGACATCAGTGTGTAAAGGATATCACCACGTGGGCTCAGGAACTCTTCAGAAAACCAGTGTCAGTAACTACAGTTTGTGGCTACATACTTTAACTTTAACTTACATCTGTAAGTGCAAGTTATGCAAAGTGGAAGCCATTTATCAACAACACCCGGAAACGCCGCCGGCTTTGCTGGGCCCAAGCTCATCTAAGATGGCCTGATGCAAAGTTTGATCTGACGACTCCACATTTCAAATTGTTTTTGGAAACTGTGGACGCCGTGTCCTGCGGACCAAAGACGAAAATAACCATCTGGACTATTATAGGCACAAAGTTCACAAGCCAGCATCTGTGATGGTATGGGGGTGTATTAGTGCCCAAGGCATGGGTAACTTACACATCTGTGAATGCACCATTAATGTTGAAAGGTACATAGAGGTTTTGGAGCAACATATGTTGCCATCCAAGTCTTTTTCATGGACGCCCCTGCTTATTTGAGTAAGACAATGCCAAGCCACGTGTTACAACAACGTGGCTTCGTAGTAAAAGAGTGCGGCTACTAGACTGGCCTGCCTGTAGTCCAGACCTGTCTCCCATTGAAAATGTGTGGCGTATTATGAAGCGTCAAATACCATCAAGTTTCTCAGTTCGAACATTAAATTGAATATAGGTTATAAAGGATTTGCAAATCATTGTATTCGGTTTTTATTTACGATTTACACTACATGGCAACTTCACTGGTTTTGGGTTTTGTATTTTTTGTCAAATAGTTCAACATTTCTGGATTTTTCTCAGCCCATTACACAAAAACATCTAAATTGATCTTGGCCTTTCTTGATCCATTGATCAAAATTTCTATATTTTTCTCAGCTTGTGAAATATAGTGCGGCAAAAAAGTTTTGGCTTAAATATATGGATCTCTGATAGACGATAGCCCCCAATTTTCTGGAACCAATCTGGCTCTCGGTCCAAAATTTCTGGATTGTTTGTGGTTTATGGTGAACAATTTCTGGATATTTCTTGACCGACTGCCCAAATGTTTTGGTTCTTTCTTGGCCTTTTGATGCCGAATGTCTTCTGTTTCTTGTCACATCAAAAACTTTTGAGATCTGTCTTGACCCATTTCCTTAAACCTGTGGCCCAAAACTCTCAGATTATTGGCCATTGCTGCAAATTTCTGGGTCATTCTTTGTGTGCAGTGCAAAATAATTAGATCAAAAGGGGGCCCAAAGTGGGGCCTTTTGTTTGGCCCACCAAAGGGTGTTTTTCCAAATGTAATACATTTACATACTAGGGTTGTCTCGATACCAATAATTTAGTACCGGTACCAAAATGTATATGGATACTTTTTGATACTTTTCCAGTTAAAAGGGAAATACGAAAAGTGTCAAAATTGGCTTTATTTTAACAGAATATATTACACTACATTAAACACTCTCAGTCAAAAAACAATTTTACAAGGTTAAAATATAATATAAAAGGCATTGAAATGGCATCGACCATTTATCAATAACACCCAGAAGTGAACGTCTTAGACTTAGACTTCCTTTTTATTGTCCTTCAAATTTGAACTTTACAGTACAGATAAGAATGACATTTCGTTGCATTAGCTCATGGTAGGGCAGAATAAAAAAACAATAAGGTGCAGGTATAAATAAATAGATTACTGTACAGATAAATATATTGCACTTTTGCATATGCATCCACATTTATGGAATATGCATCCAGGTTTATGGATGCATATGGATTCCCTGTGCTCCTCGACTACGGTCTGCACCAGACCAAACAGCAGGACAGGGATAACAACTACATTATTACCTGTCACTTTTTATAACTCCTTGTGCAGATCTGAATGCTTATTATTTGAATGTTGACCAAAGTTTGAAGCAAAGTTGCTAATACCAATCGCCACATTTGGCGAGGTGTGTTTTAAAGCAGCTGTTGTGAGAGTAGCATATGTGTGTGTGTGTGTGTGTGTGTGTGTGTGTGTGTGTGTGTGTGTGTGTGTGTGTGTGTGTGTGTGTGTGTGTGTGTGTGTGTGTGTGCGCCCCTTTAAGAATGGCAGTATGTGGTGTGAATGACGTGAGTAAGTGAGAGGGCAAGTTAGGAAAGGTAGCACTTGATTGATTGATTGAGACTTTTATTAGTAGGTTGCACAGTGAAGTACATATTCCGTACAATTGACCACTAAATGGTAACACCCGAATAAGTTTTTCAACTTGTTTAAGTCGGGGTCCACTTAAATTGATTCATGATACAGATATATACTATCATATATACTATCATCATAATACAGTCATCACACAAGATAATCACATTGAATTATTTACATTATTTACAATCAGGGGTGTTGAGGGGGGGGTAGGATTTGGACATCAAGTAGTGGACATAGAGAGAGAGAGAGAGAGAGAGAGAGAGAGAGAGAGAGAGAGAGAGAGAGAGAGAGAGATAGAGATAGAGATAGAGAGAGAGAGAGAGAGAGAGAGAGAGAGAGAGAGAGAGAGAGAGAGAGAGAGAGAGAGAGAGAGAGAGAGAGATCAGAAGGCATAAGAAAAAGAAAAAGTATCTGCATTTGATTGTTTACATTTGATTATTAGCAATCCGGGGAGGGTGTTAGTTTAGGGTTGTAGCTGCCTGGAGGTGAACTTTTATTGCGGTTTTGAAAGAGGATAGAGATGCCCTTTCTTTTATACCTGTTGGGAGCGCATTCCACATTGATGTGGCATAGAAAGAGAATGAGTTAAGACCTTTGTTAGTTCGGAATCTGGGTTTAACGTGGTAAGTGGAGCTCCCCCTGGTGTTGTGGTTATGGCGGTCATTTACGTTAAGGAAGTAGTTTGACATGTACTTCGGTATCAGGGAGGTGTAGCGGATTTTATAGACTAGGCTCAGTGCAAGTTGTTTAACTCTGTCCTCCACCTTGAGCCAGCCCACTTTAGAGAAGTGGGTAGGAGTGAGGTGGGATCTGGGGTGTAGGTCTAGAAGTAACCTGACTAGCTTGTTCTGAGATGTTTGGAGTTTAGATTTGAGGGTTTTGGAGGTGCTGGGGTACCAGGAGGTACATGCGTAATCGAAAAAGGGTTGAATGAGAGTTCCCGCCAGAATCCTCAAGGTGCTTTTGTTGACCAGAGAGGAAATTCTGTAGAGAAATCTCGTTCGTTGGTTAACCTTTTTGATTACCTTGGTTGCCATTTTATCACAGGAAAGGTTAGCCTCTAGAATGGAACCTAGGTAGGAACCTCATCTTTCCTGGTGATAACAATGTCACCTACTTTTATGGTGAAGTCATTGACTTTCTTAAGGTTGATGTGGGACCCAAACAGGATGGATTCTGTTTTACCCAAGTGTATGGATAGCTTGTTGTCAGCGAGCCAGGTGCAAGATCTACAGAGCTCAGCACTGAGGATTTTCTCCACCTGTGACTTGTCCTTGCCGGATACCAGCAAGGCAGAGTCATCCGCAAACAAAAACAATTCACAGTCACATGCCGATGACATGTCGTTTATGTATATTAGGAACAGTAAAGGTCCCAATATACTGCCTTGGGGGACTCCACAGCTCACCGAGAGGGGGGGGGGGACACGGTGCCGTTCACCTCTACCACCTGCTCCCTCCCCTCCAAGTAAGATTGCATCCAGCTCCATGAGGTTTTGTTAAATCCGATTGCTCTGAGCTTATCCAACAGTATAGCGTGGTTAACGGTGTCAAAGGCCTTTTGAAGGTGAAGCATGACCATGCCGCAGTATTTGCCCGCGTCCACCTCATGTTTGATGTGGTCGGTCAGATAGAGAAGGCATGTGTCAGTGGAGTGGTTAGTTCTGAAGCCGGATTGGAATTTGTACATGAGTTTATTAGTGGCAAGGTAACTATCGACCTGTTCATAAACTATTTTCTCCATTACTTTCGAAATGGAACTGAGAATAGAAACAGGTCGGTAGTTGCCAGGTTCCAATTTGCTTCCTTTTTTAAAGAGGGGAGTTACTCTTGCTATCTTAAAATCTTTTGGTACTTGGCCTTGTGTAATTGATAGGTTTATTATGTGTGTGATGATCGGGGCAATGATGGAGGCAGAGTCCCTGAGGAATCTGGAGGGAATATTATCAAGGCCGGTGGCCTTGTTAGGGTGGAGCGCGCTCAATTTTTTAAACACCTCATCAGCTGTGACCATTTCTAATTTGAAATCATTGTTGGATACTCCTAGCTTTCTGTAGAAGGCTTTAATGTGTTCTACACCAAAGCGACCAGAGTGGTGGGAAAGCTTGTTGACAAGAGTTGCGGCTATGCTGGTGAAAAAGATGTTAAGTCTGCTAGCTACCTCCATTTTGTCTGTAATGAGGGAGTCACCCTCCTTGATGCTGATGTTGGTGAGTCTTGTTTTAAGTTTCTGGCTGCAACCAGGAAGCTGGTTGTCGAGAATTTTCCAGAGCTCACGTGGCTTATTTGTGTTTTCCTCTATTTTGTTGTTAATGTAATTTTTTTTAAAGGATTTAGTCAAGTTGGTTGATTTATTTCTTAATGTATTGCATTGCTTTTTAAGAGTTGAAAGGACTAATTTGAGGTTGATATTATTGGGTTGTTTATCTACTTCTGTTTTACATTTTTGGTATTCAGAGTATTTCCTGTCTCTGTCTTTTATGGCAGCTAATAGGTCCGGATTCATCCATGGTTCCGAGCGGGCTTTGATCCTGACTGTTTTCACGGGAGCCATGTCATTTAGTATCTTTAGGAACGCCGTTTTGAAGCGTTCCCAAGCAACATCGACCATGTTGCTCGCGAGCACAGGGGACCAGTCCCACTCATCTAATTTTAAATTTAAATTGTCATTGGAGTATTTTTTGAGGGATCTGGATTGGGCTGTTATGTGGCCATTGGCTTTAGGTTTAGCTATTTTACGGGTGCAGAAGGTTAGATAGTGGTCGCTAAGACCACAGATCATGACCCCACTATTTTTTATTTTAGGCCGGTCTGAAGTGAGAATGAGATCTTTGGTTGATTGGGTGGAATCACACACCCTTGTAGGTAGCGCTATTAGCTGGGAAAGACCGTGCAGATTACAAAACTTGCTGAAGGATCTGAAGACAGGCGCATCTTTGCGTTGAATATCTGTGTTCAGATCCCCAGTTATAATTTTCTCCACGTTGTCTGTCCCTGCCAAGCATTCTTCCAAAACCCCATAGAAATCACTCTGATTAGGGGTCTAGAAACAGTCCCTATTAGTACCGGCTTAGCGTTTTTAAATTTGATTTCCGCCCACACAGATTCCAGGTCATTGTGGTTAAGATCAGTGCGAGTTATGTATTTAATATCCTGGTGAATATACATACAAACGCCCCCACCGTGTTTATTCCTATCCTTTCTGATAACCGAAAAGTTTTCTATTTCTATCTCTGAGTCAGAAATACTTTGATCAAATTTGGTTTCAGAGAAACATAAGATGTTTACCTTTGTGTTGAGGAACATTTCTCTGATTTGGTCAAGTTTGGCTCCAGAGAGGCTGTTCACATTAAGGTGGATGATGTGTAGTCCACTGGAACCAAAAAGAGCATCAGAGTCCGCTGTGTTCTGGTACTGACCAGAAAAATTGTTGGTTATTATTGCTGTTGAAGTTGGAGAGCAAGGAGAGAGAGGAGAGAGAGAGAGAGGCATATTGATCGTCCTCCAGGTGAAGGGGGAGGGAGGGGGAGGGGCAGAGTTGGAGAGGGGGACAGGGGGAGGCCAGGTAGGGTTGCTGGGGGTGGGGGTGGATTTACTTTTGGCGGGCTTTTTTGAAGACAAAGACAAAGAGAACAACGAAAATGTTTGTGTAAAGGCGCCTCTAAACCCTGTGTATGCCGCGTCCTCGACCGCCTGGGACCGGGGAGAGGCCACGTGGACCCCCGCCATCTCGTGCAGTTCCCCGCAATCGCCGATGTCTGGGTCGCCGTCCACCGCAGCACTAGCATGTGTGTTAATAGCATGGTGGTTTTGCCCTGTGGTAATTATAAATAAAGTGACCAAGTTGTAACTAATCGACGGCCTCGTCATTCCGACCAAAGAGCTTAGCTTTACAGACAAGTGAAGTGAAAGGTCTCCCCTGCTCTCCTCGACCACGGTCTGGGAGCCAACAAGAAGGACAGTAAAACAGTACTTGCAACGCGGGGGCCTCCCTGTTTAAAGTGTCACCTTTAATTGTTAGTTTTGAAGCCCAAATACCTCCATATTGTGTTTTATGCACCCTCTTTATTAATCAGTAAAATTAATTTTTTTTTGCCATTTTTCCTCTCCAAGATCTTTGTATGCACTTTGTGTGCGTTTTGACACTCAACATCGTGCGCCTTGGCTCTGTAGTAACCGCCGCAAAGAGGCACTCAGTACCGATGGCAATTGATTAGTACCGCGATTCTTTATTAGTACCGGTATATCGTAGAACCCTAATACATACTGACCTCTTTTAAGATCACACAATCATTAATTGTATGTCCACAAGGCTAACTAGTTGCCATCAAAGATCACCTTAAAAGAGACTCAAGAAGTGTGGGGTGGACACTTCAGGCTTGGAGCACTTTGCCAATGACAGATACACCTGGAATTTAACTTGTCACCGTTCAGTGAAGCTTTTCTACCTTCAAGGTACTCAAAGCGCTTTGACACTATTTGAACATTCACCCATTCACACACACATTCATACACTGATGGCTGGAGCTGCCATGCAAGGCCCTAACCACGACCCATCAGGAACAAGGGTGAAATGTCTTGCTCAAGGACAAAACGGACATGACGAGGTTGGTAGAAGGTGGGGATCGAACCAGTATAGAAGACCTATGGGTGCATACTCAATGAGAAACAGCGCAGACGGTGTGGGGGAAGGTGTGCCTCAGTCTTTGGACTTCACAGCCATCAAATAAATCACTTGGATCACCCATCTTGATCGCCTCATCACACTAGTCATCAATCTACACTACTTACGATTATGAGAGGAGAGACGTCGTCATCGAAACTGATTGACCCCCTTCGTAGAAGATATTGGGCTAAACTTCTTACTCATGGTGCTGCTGTACACTTCAAATCGTTGTGTTAGGTCTGCGGCCCATTGGCACATTTTCACATTGGCCCATGGAGGCAAAGAGTGTGAGCTAGATCTTACCCTACCGATTGGCCTTGAACCTTTTCAACTATTCTTAGCCTATTGTCCAAAGTCCCTGGATTTTTTTTGGCCTATGGCATAAAATATGTAATATGAACCAACTGCGGCCACGTATAGGCGTTCTTGTGCTGGTTGGGGTTCCCGTTTTCTCAGACTGTCACGGTTCCTTCTTAACATCTGTCCAGAGTTTCAAAATTTGATTTTCAGTCCGTACGGGTTGTGTAGAACTAACGTGGAACTAACTAACTAAGCCATCTAAAGAACGTTAATTTAAGTGAGGAGTTGGTCTGTGTAAAGGAAATGGGAAAGGCTTTGTTATAAAAAGACAAAGAAGAAATAAACACTAGCCTTCATACCGACACAATCTCTCATCAAATGTTTTCTGCAGACAAAATACCTCAACACAAAATTGCCAATATGGAAGGACGGGACAAGCGGTAGAAAATGGATGTATGGATGGAAGGAGAAATTACATCATATCCGGTATGCCTTGCAAAACCTTTGGTTGGTCGATGAAATGGTATTCGGAAACGTTGAGCGTTCTTGTGTCATTACGGAAATGCTCGGCCCGCAGCTGAACCCTTCTTAAAATTTCTGGATACTTCTTAACCCTCGGCCTAAGCTTCTGTCTCGTTAGTGGTGTGTGTCACAGTCTCTGTCGGTGTCTATGTGTTTGTCTCTCTTTGTGAGAGTGGGTGTGTTTTGGGCGTAGGATTGGCTCAAGCTCTCAGCCTGGCACGGCTGATGCCAATTCCCCTAATCAACTCACCTGCAGCCTATATATGTTTGGACTTTACTCTGCGCGATTGCCAGATCGTTACTCTACTGACAGTGTGTGCCTGCCTCAGCCTGCTAGTCACAGCCTGCTAGTCACAGCCTGCTAGCCACAGCCTGCTCTCCTGGACCACAAAAGCCAAGATCTACAAGCTCCCCCCTTTCCCTCTTGGTTTTTCAATAAAAACCCTTGGACTTTGATTGTCTGTCATTTCTGCATTTGGGTCTACCAGTTATAGCAAATGTGACAATGTGTAGTGTAGGGCTGTCTTCGACTAAGGATTTTCATAGTCCTATCCGATTCGTTAGATTTGAACTTTTATAAGAGCACAGCTAGTGGGGATTCCTTCTAATAAATAGACCTCGTTTGCAACTTTTTCTACCTCAAATATTCTTCTTCTTTCACCTCAGCAGATCATTTGTCTCCATCTCACCTTATCCCTTGCATCCTCTTCCCTTACAGCAAACACCTGCATGTCCTCCTTCACTACATCCATCTCAGATAAACAAATACACATGGTAGAGTTTGAATAGTTCAGTGAGGTCTTTCGATCACCCAACATGGGCCAATATCGTCCCACGTTTCTGTGTTTAAATCATTTTGGCATATTAATATAACAAAATGTGGATAGTTAGAATCATGCATTGACTGTCAAATATGTTTGGTAATGTAACATTTCTACCAACATACAAGATCTTACTATTCTGTACTACAAAACCCAAAACCTGTGAAGTTGGCACGTTGTGTAAATGGTAAATAAAAAGAGAATACAATGATTTGCAAAACCTTTTCAACCTATATTCAATTGAATAGACTGCAAAGACACAGATGCAGCGACAAACTGTAGTTATTTTTATTTACGATATACACAACATGCCAACTTCACTGGGTTTTGGGTTTTGTCCATTGTTTCTTACGGGGAACTACGCTTTACTTTACGAACTTTTCGGTTTGCATAACCATGTTCAACAACTATTTAAATTCGTAAATCAGGGTTCCACTGTATGTCACCTAGAAGGAATCGTTGACTATTCGAAGACGCCCCCCTAGTATAGTGCAACATTTCTGCACCTTTCTCAACCCACCGCTTGAATTTTCTGTTTCTTACTTGGCCAAACTTCCGTAGTTTTCGTTAACTCACTTCCAGACTATCTCCAACATTTTTCCCGCTGGTCCCGAGTGATGACAGACAGGCCACGACTTCTTGTGATCCCGAAGTCGCTATGAACTTGGGCAACATGTAATACAGCATCTACAAAACCCAAAACTAGTGAAGTTGACACGTTGTGTAAATCTTAAATAAAAACAGAATACAATGATTTGCAAATCCTCTTCAACCTATATTCAATTGAATAGACTGCAAAGACACAGATGCAGCGACAAACTGAACAAACCCTGTTTCTATATGAGTTGGGAAATTGTGTTAGATGTAAATATAAACGGAATATAATGATTTGCAAATAATTTTCAACCCATATTCAGTTGAATATGCTACAAAGACAACATATTTGATGTTCAAACTGATAAAACTTTTTTTTTTTTGCAAATAATCATTAACTTTAGAATTTGATGCCACCAACACGTGACAAAGAAGTTGGGAAAGGTGGCAATAAATACTGATAAAGTTGAGGAATGCTCATCAAACACTTATTTGGAACATCCCACAGGTGAACGGGCAAATTGGGAACAGGTGGGTGCCATGATTGGGTATAAAAGTAGATTCCATGAAATGCTCAGTCATTCACAAACAAGGATGGGGCGAGGGTCACCACTTTGTCAACAAATGCGTGAGCAAATTGTTGAACAGTTTAAGAAAAACCTTTCTCAACCAGCTATTGCAAGGAATTTAGGGATTTTACCATCTACGCTCCGTAATATCATCAAAGGGTTCAGAGAATCTGGAGAAATCACTGCACGTAAGCAGCTAAGCCCGTGACCTTCGATCCCTCAGGCTGTACTGCATCAACAAGCGACATCAGTGTGTAAAGGATATCACCACATGGGCTCAGGAACACTTCAGAAACCCACTGTCAGTAACTACAGTTGGTTGCTACATCTGTAAGTGCAAGTTAAAACTCTCCTATGCAAGGCGAAAACCGTTTATCAACAACACCCAAAAACGCCGTCGGCTTCGCTGGGCCTGAGCTCATCTAAGATGGACTGATACAAAGTGGAAAAGTGTTCTGTGGTCTGATGAGTCCACATTTCAAATTGTTTTTGGAAACTCTGTACGTTGTGTCCAAAGAGGAAAAGAACCATCCGGATTGTTATAGGTGCAAAGTTGAAAAGCCAGCATCTGTGATGGTATGGGGGTGTATTAGTGCCCAAGACATGGGTAACTTACACATCTGTGAAGGCGCCATTAATGCTGAAAGGTACATACAGGTTTTGGAGCAACATATGTTGCCATCCAAGCAACGTTACCATGGACACCCCTGCTTATTTCAGCAAGACAATGCCAAGCCACGTGTTACATAAATGTGGCTTCATAGTAAAAGAGTGCAGGTACTTTACTGGCCTGCCTGTAGTCCAGACCTGTCTCCCATTGAAAATGTGTGGCGCATTATGAAGCCTAAAATACCACAACGGGGACCCCCGGACTGTTGAACAACTTAAGCTGTACATCAAGCAAGAATGGGAAAGAATTCCACCTGAGAAGCTTAAAAAATGTGTCTTCTCAGTTACCAAACGTTTACTGAGTGTTGTTAAAAGGAAAAGCAATGTAACACAGTGGTGAACATGCCCTTTCCCAACTACTTTGGCACGTGTTGCAGCCATGAAATTCTAAGTAAATTATTATTTGCAAAAAAAAAAAGAAGTTTATGAGATTGAACATCAAATATCTTGTCTTTGTAGTGCATTCAATTGAATATGGGTTGAAAAGGATTTGCAAATCATTGTATTCCGTTTATATTTACATTCAACACAATTTCCCAACTCATATGGAAACAGGGTTTGTAGTTACTGACAGTGGTTTGCTGAAGTGTTCCTGAGCCCATGTGGTGATATCCTTTACACACTGTTTTTAATGCAGTACTGCCTGAGGGATCGAAGGTCACAGGCATTCAATGTTGGTTTTCGGCCCGTGATTTCTCCAGATTCTCTGAACCTTTTGATGACATTACAGACCGTAGATGGTGAAATCCCTAAATTCCTATATAGGTTGAAACAACACACACAAAGCAACAAAAAAAAATCCTCCTCGGCAGACGTAATAAGCCCTCCCAGACCCCAGTGGTATGCATCAGAGAGAGCGAGCAGACTCAGGTGACCTCTTTGTGGGTCACATCCTGTGCCTAGAGGCGCCAAAGGTCATAGATGATGAGAGAGGAGGATTTTAGAAACTGGTTGTTTCCCCCGTCAACATACACACATGCCTGTGTAGATGATGGAAGGCCAGCCGACTGAGGTGTGAGTGTTCTTCCTAGAGAGAAGCCCTGTGTGCTTGACTCGGGAGCACAAAGTGTGTCTGTGGTGAGGTCAGCTGGTGACAGCTGAACGCTCCCAATCATGTATACCTCCGCCAGCCGCTGCTCCGCATACTTACTGAAAAGGCTGATTCATGCATTCATCCTGGCAGCAGAGTGATTCACAGCTCCGCACACACCCGGGCTACACAAACACATTCGGACCCCAAGCGGAGCCCGAGAGGACTTAACACAATCACCTTTTCTTTTTTGTTGGCAGGCGGGGGAAACAGCGGTGCGACACAGCGGCTTCTCTGCCCATGTGGAAAGACTCATGGGAGATTATCGCCGCGCAGCCCGCACGGCGGCCAAACAAGGGCCCAGCTGTTTAGCAGGAAGTCACCCAGTGGTCGGCAGTCGGAGGGAAAAGTCTGAGCGCACCGCTGATGTACTGAAGTCTGCGGACCCAAGAAAGCTCCTTGTGTGCTTGGGACTGTTTGAGTAGTAGAGGGACGGCAAAACATGAAGTCATGTTGAAGATTGATTACACAAGAAGGCAGCTCTCCCTTTGTTGCAGTTAAATCAATAAGCGATTGGCTATGATTTAGGATTTGTGAATAGCTAGAAAAAATAGGGATTGTCAATCGATCGGCCACAAAACCCAAAACCAGTGAAGTAGGAACCTTGTGTAAATGGTAAATAAAAACAGAATACAGGGATTTGCAAATCCTTTTCAACTTATATTCAATTGAATAGACTGCAAGGATAATATATTTAATGTTTAATCTGAGAAACTAAATTTTTTTTGGCAAATAATCATAATCAACTTGCAGGATTTTGGTTGCTTTTTTAGATTTTGAAGCCTTTTCTTCTTTTGGAAATAATGGAAACAGTAATAGTTAAAGGTGTCCGTATCCGATATTGACATTCGTTATCGGTTCGATATCAGTACAAAAACAACAAATATCGGATGATATCGGTTTCATCTAAACTTTCCAATACAAGCAGTCCGTTAGCTCATTTGGAATTTGATGCCTGCAACATGTTTCAAAAAAGCTGGCAAAAGGGGCAAAAGAGTTGAGGAATGCTCATCAAACACTTATTTGGAACATACCACAGGGGAACAGGCTAATTGGGAACAGGTGGGTGCCATGATTGGGTATAAAAGCAGCTTCCATGAAATGCTCAGTCATTCACAAACAAGGATGGGGCGAGGTTCGCCACTTGGTGAACAAATGCGTGAGCAAATTGTCGAACAGTTTAGGAACAACATTTCTCAACGAGCTATTGCAAGGAATTTAGGGATTTCACCATCTACGGTCCGTAATATCATCAAAAGGTTCAGAGAATCTGGAGAAATCACTGCACATAAGAAGCATGCTTGTTACCTTTGATCCCTCAGGCGGTACTGCATCAACAATCAAAATCAGTGTGTAAAGGATATCACCATATGGGCTCAGGAACACTTCAGAAAACCACTGTCAGTAACTGCAGCTGGGCACTACATTTGTAAGTGCAAGTTAAAACTGTACTGTGCAAAGCGAAAGCCATTTATCAACAACACCCAGAAACGCCGCCGGCTTCGCTTGGCCAAAGCTCATCTAAGATGGACTGATGCAAAGTGGAAAAGTGTTCTGTGGTCTGACAAGTCCACATTTCAGATTGTTTTTGGAAACTGTGGACGTTGTGTCCTCCAGAACAACGAGGAAAAGAACGATCCGGATTGTTATAGGCGCAAAGTTCAAAAGCCAGCATTTGTGATGGTATGGGGGTCTAGTAGTGCCCAAGACATGGGTAACTTACACATCTGTGAAGGCACCATTAATGCTGAAAGATACATACAGATTTAGGAGCAACATATGTTGCCATCCAAGCAACGTTATCATGGACGCCCCTGCTTATTTCAGCAAGACAATGCCAAGCCACGTGTTACATCAACGTGGCTTCATAGTAAAAGAGTGCGGGTACTAGACTGGCCTGCCTGTAGTCCAGACCTGTCTACCATTGAAAATGTGCGGCACATTATGAAGCCTAAAATACCACAACAGAGACCCCCGGACTGTTGAACAACTTAAGCTGTACATCAAGCAAGAATAAGAAAGAATTCCACCTGAAAAGCTTAAAAAATTGGTCTCCTCAGTTCCCAAAGGTTTTACTGAGTGTTGTTAAAAGGAAAGGCCATGTAACACAGTGGTAAAATTGCCCCTGTGCCAACTTTTGTGCAATGTGTTGCTGCCATTAAAGTTAATGATTATTTGCAAAAAAAAAGTTCCTCAGTTCGAACATTAAATATCTTGTCTTGCAAGGATTTTCAAATCATTGTATTCCGTTTTTATTTATGATTTACACAACATGCCAACTTCACTGGTTTTGGGTAGAGATGTCCGATAATGGCTTTTTTGCCGATATCCGATATTCCGATATTGTCCAAATCTTAATTACCGATTCCGATATCAACCGATACCGATATATACAGTCGCGGAATTAACACATTATTGTGCCTAATTTTTTAGTGATGCCCCGCTGGATGCATTAAACAATGTAACAAGGTTTTCCAAAATAAATCAACTCAAGTTATGGAAAAAAATGCCAACATGGCACTGCCATATTTATTATTGAAGTCACAAAGTGCATTATTTTTTTATCATGCCTCAAAACAGCAGCTTGTAATTTGGGACATGCTCTCTCAGGGAGCATGTCAGGGAGGTTGAGGTGGGCCGGGTTGGGGGGGGAGGGGGGGGGGGGGGGGTTGAGATGGGGGGTAAGGGAACGGGGGTATTTTGTAGCATGCCGGAAGAGTTAGTGCTGCAAGGGGTTCTGGGTATTTGTTCTGTTGTGTTTATGTTGTGTTACGGTGCGGATGTTCTCCCGAAATGTGTTTGCCATTCTTGTTTGGTGTGGGTTCACAGTGTGGCGCATACTTGTAACAGTGTTAAAGTTGTTTATACGGTCACCCTCAGTGTGACCTTTATGGCTGTTGACCAAGTTTGCCTTGCAGTCACTTGTGTGTGAAAAGCCGTAGATATTATGTGACTGGGCCGGCACGCAAAAGCAGTGCCTTCAAGGTTTATTGGCGCTCTGTACTTCTCCCTTTGTCCGTGTACACAGCGACGTTTTAAAAAGTCATACATTTTACCTTTTGAAACCGATACCGATAATTTCGAAACCGATACCAATAATTTCCGGTATTGCATTTTAAAGCATTTATCGGCCGATAATATCGGCAGTCTGATATTATTGGTTATGCCTAGTTTTGGGTTTTGTAACAGCCTATAACCTAAAATGTTTACATTTTGTTAATGACAAGCCCAACCTTATGTGCTTATTGAAAGATATTTAGATGTTAACGGGCGGTCCATCTTTGCACAAATAAACATGCTTACGGACTGCTTGTATTGGAAAGTTTAGATCAAACCGATATCAGTTGATACTTGTTTCTTTACTGATATCGAACCGATAACGAATATCAATATGGGATAAGGACACCTTTAACTATTACTGTTTCCATTATTTCCTCATGAACAAATGGCTTCAAAATCTAAAAAAAAGCAGATATCAACCACAATCCTGCAAGCTTTGAGGTTTCCGAGTAGCTGCGAGTGCCGAATGGCAAGAGTCCAATTAGAAATGTGCCGCTTGAGAAAGTCAAAATCTAGTCAATGACGTCTACAGGAAAGATTGTTGCTTTGATGCGGCTTCCAATGTCACGCCTGCACAACAAGCAAAACGGGGTGAGAGTGAGGTCTGTGCAGAGAAGAAAAAAATAGAAATATGGAAGGACAGAGCTGCATGGAGAAATCGCAAGTTCTCCTTTCCAGCCGTCATTAGCATTGCAGATGGTCAGCGATACGAGCGTCAATAGGCCTCATGCATGCGTCTTCAATCCAGGCATTGTCGCGGAAAGTGCGCGGCAGTTGCACTGTGCCTCTGTGGTGTGGGAGTGGGAGTGGACCTCGGGATCCGCGGCGGTCGGAATTCGCTGTGGATACGCGTGGGATTCAAGGCTTTCCTCTTATCACAGCCAAATGTCAAAGTGAGGATGTAGCGACGCGGAAACAGAATAAAGCATAGCGGGAATACTTCTTGGCCTGTGTCAGCGTTACTTGGCATTCAGCTGCAGCCAGTCAGGCACGGCTGATCTTTGAAACATTCAGCTGATATTTTCTCTTACAGATCAGACAGACTTGTGCCAGCCACATCTCCCTAAACACTATCAAATGTTGATTGCACTCAATGATTTAGTTGACATTCATTAGGGCGTACTATTAGCACTCTTTTCTTATGGAGGACCTGCGACTGGTATGAACATATAATTCATGACCTACTGATGCCCTATGGTGAGGTAAAACATTTTTTTTATTATGTATTGTCACGGCGGGGTTGCAGCTTACTGCGGGGTAGTTCTCCCAGGAAGGCAAATGGATCACTCCGGACAGGACTTGCAGGTAGGAGCATGGTTTATTCTTGAGAAGTCAAAACAGCACCAAAAACAGAAAACTGGTCGAAGGAAAAGACGTGCAGTTCGCACTTGAAGCTAAGGCAAAGACTTAGCGCAGGAAACATGGAACTATGGACATGGAACCTCACGAAACTTGTGGCATGAAATAAACAAGACTTAGGCATGAAGCGAACAACTAGCATAAACTCTGGCATGGAACAAACAAGACTTACTTGGCAAGGCATGAGGCAAACAAATGACGCCAGGCCGACTGACTGGCAAAGGCAGGCTTAAAGGCCTACTGAAATGAATTGTTTTTATTTAAACGGGGAGAGCAGATCCATTCTATGTGTCATACTTGATCATTTCGCGATATTGCCATATTTTTGCTGAAAGGATTTAGTACAGAACGACGACGATAAAGTTCGCAACTTTAGGTCGCTGATAAAAAAAAAAGCCTTGCCTATACCGGAAGTAGCGTGACGTCACAGGAGGTAGGATTCTTCACAATTCCCCATTTTTTACAATGGAGCGAGAGAGATTCGGACCAAGAAAGCGACGATTACTCCATTAATTTGAGCGAGGATGAAAGATTTGTGGATGAGGAACGTTAGAATGAAGAACTAGAGAGGCGGTGCAGGGTGTATCTTTTTTCGCTCTGACCGTGACTTAGGTACGAGGTCTCATTGGATTCCACACACTCTCCTTTTTCTATTGTGGATCACGGATTTATATTTTAAACCACCTCGGATACTATATCCTCTTGAAAATGAGAGTCGAGAAGGCGAAATGGACATTCACAGTGACTTTTATCTCCACGACAATACATCAGCAAAGCTCTTTAGCTACTGAGCTAACGTGATAGCATCTGGCTCCAATGCAGATAGAAACAAAATAAATAAATCCCTGACTGGAAGGATAGACAGAAGATCAACAATACTATTAAACCAAGGACATGTAACTACACGGTTAATAATTCTCAGCTGGCAAAGCTTAACAATGTTGTTGCTAACGACGCTGAAGCTAACTTAGCAACTTAGCAACCGGACCTCACAGAGCTATGATAAAAACATTAGCGCTCCACCTACGCCAGCCAGCCCTCATTTGCTCAACACCCGTGCTCACCTGCGTTCCAGCGATCGAAGGCGCGACGAAGGACTTCACCCGATCATCCGTGCGGTCGGCGGCTAGCAACGGCTTGCGCGTCTGCTATCCAAGTAAGTACTTCTTGTTGTTTTGCTACAGCCAGCCGCTAATACACCGATCCCACCTACAACTTTCTTCTTTGCAATCTCCATTGTTCATTAAACAAATTGCAAAAGATTCACCAACACAGATGTGCAGAATACTGTGGAATTGTTCGATGAAAACAGAGCAGTTTGTATGGTGACACATCGGGTACGAATACTTCCGTTGCCGTCGTGACGTCACGCGCATACGCATCATACATAGACGTTTCCAACCGTAAGTTTAGCGGGGAATTTAAAATTGCACTTTATAAGTTAACCCGGCCGTATTGGCATGTGTTGCAATGTTAAGATTTCATCATTGATATATAAACTATCAGACTGCGTGGTCGGTAGTAGTGGCTTTCAGTAGGCCTTTAAATAACGTCTCTGATTGGAAACAGGTGCGCGTCCCGAACACCAGAGGCAGGTGAAAATCATAAGTAGCCATGGTAACAAACACAGGAGGTGCACAACGAGGAACTAAACAAGTCCAAAGTTAACAGAACATAACAAAAACATGATCCGGACCACGGATCATGACATGTACAAAATACTAATAGAGTAGGAAGAAGTCTGGCCCTGGTCCTTTCTGAAAAAGCACTATTTAGTTGAACAACCAGCATCCCACAAGTGTTGTGATCCATTTATACACACACACACGCACACACACTTGGTGGCTGAGTTGCTGTTGTTCCCAAACTCTTCCACTTTCTTATAATAAAGCCGACAGTGGACTTTGGAATATTTAGAAGCGAGGAAATTTCACGACTGGGTTTGTTGCACAGGTGGCATCCTATGACAGTTCCACGCTGGAAATCACTGAGAGCGGCCCATTCTTTCACAAATGTTTGTAGAAACAGTCTCCATGCCTAAGTGCTTGATTTGATACACCTGCCAATTGATTAAGACACCTGATTCTCATCATTTGGATGGGTGGCCAAATACTTTTGGCAATATAGTGTATATCTCTCACCTAATCAACATTTTGCTCTCCTTCATTGTGAGTACCGGTGAGATTTCTATGGCTTTCCATGGCCACTTCCTGTTTTCGCAACTTGTGATTGGATACTCACTTGGGACTCCCAAGTGAGTATCCAATCACAGCGTAAGGCCAGCTAGAAGGCCTTACTGACAACTCGTGATCTGATTGGCTATGGCAACTGTCTATCAACTGTATGTGTCCGTTCACTTACAGTGCACACACTGTTGATTCTGAAGGCCCCGGGCAGATTTCGTGCAACATAAGGTAGCTGAATTCTGATTGGCTACAAACTCAAACATAAAAACAACAGCATAATATGACATAAAGAGAATATAAATACTTTTAGATATTTACGGAAAGTAAATTAAAAATTTAACAACAAATCAATGCTTCACCATCGGGCGTAAGACTTGAATTTAGTTAGAGATGCTACCTCAGTTGAAGCATTTAAGTCCCATCTTAAAACTCATTTGTATACTCTAGCCTTTAAATAGACCCCCCTTTTAGACCAGTTGATCTGCCGTTTCTCTCCTTCGTGGAGAGGGGGAGGCACAGATTCGGTGACCACAGATGAGGTGCTAGCTGTCCAAAGTAGGGACCCAGGATGGACCACTCATCTGTGCATCAGTTGGGGACGTCTCTGCGCTGCTGACCTGTCCCCACTCAATATGATCCCCTGCTGGCCCCACTACGGACTGGACTCTCACACTATTATGTTATATCCACTATGGACTGGACTCTCACACTATTATGTTAGATCCACTATGGACTGGACTCTCACACTATTATGTTAGATCCACTATGAACTGGACTCTCACTATTATGTTAGATCCACTATGAACTGGACTTTTACTATTATATTGGATCCACTATGGACTGGACTCTCACACTATTATGTTAGATCCACTATGGACTGGACTCTCACACTATTATGTTAGATCCACTATGGACTGGACTCTCACACTATTATGTTAGATCCACTATGGACTGGACTCTCACACTATTATGTTAGATCCACTATGAACTGGACTCTCACTATTATGTTAGATCCACTATGAACTGGACTTTTACTATTATATTGGATCCACTATGGACTGGACTCTCACACTATTATGTTAGATCCACTATGGACTGGACTCTCACACTATTATGTTAGATCCACTATGGACTGGACTCTCGCTATTATGTTAGATCCACTATGGACTGGACTCTCACACTATTATGTAAGATCCACTAAGGACTGGACTCTCACTATTATGTTAGATCCACTGTGTACTGGACTCTCATAGTATTATGTTAGATCCACTATGGACGGGACTCTCACACTATTATGTTAGATCCACTATGGACTGGACTCTCACTATTATGTTAGATCCACTATGGACTGGACTCTTACAATATTATGTTAGATCCACTATGGACTGGACTCTCACTATTATGTTAGATCCACTATGGACTGGACTCTCACTATTATGTTAGATCCACTATGGACTGGACTCTCACACTATCATGATAGATCCACTATGGACTGGACTCTCACTATTATGTTAGATCCACTATGGACTGGACTCTCACACTATTATGTTAGATCCACTATGAACTGGACTCTCACTATTATGATAGATCCACTATGGACTGGACTCTCACTACTATGTTAGATCCACTATGGACTGGACTCTCACTATTATGTTAGATCCACTAAGAACTTGACTCTCACTATTATGTTAGAACCACTATGGACTAGACCAGGGGTCACCAACCTTTTTGAAACCAAGGGCTACTTCTTGGGTACTGATTACTGGGAAGGGCTACCAGTTAGATACACACTTAAATAAATTGCCAGAAGTATCCAATTTGCTCAATTTACCTTTAACTCTGTTATTATTAATAATTAATGATATTTATCTTTGTGGAAACACTGATCATCGTAATGATTTATCACAATAAATATATATAGAAACAGATAAATATCAATATGCAACACTTTATTTTTATATTTTCTCTAAGTGCACATTTTTCAAATTGAACATTTTCAAATGATCACTTCTAAGACAGTCTTGTGAAATCACAATATCCCATTTTAACTAGCTAGCCACTAACATTTTTTTTTAACAAATTATGAATTACTTTGCACCATGTTTGTACAAATAATAACTCATGTAAATACAAAAGTAAACTCTCAAATTTTTAAATCATGTCACACTTTGAACTGGACACCAAATCTGTTATCTGTTTCTTTGTCAGTTAGTGGGAAGCCTGGCATTGCATGCTGTTAACTAGTGTGTTGTACTCTGGTGTGTAACTTGACACTGCAACTCTGAGTGAGTCTTGCAGATGTGCATCAGTGAGGCGTGTTCTGTGTTTGTTCTTGATGAAGTTCATGTCAGAAAAGGCTGATTCACAAAGATAAGATTTTTCCTCATTGTTTGCGGAACCTTCTTAATCTTTTGGACATATTTTGACAGCAATCTGGCATTAAGCTTAATTATGATAAATGTAAAATGTTAAGGATCGGAAATCTAAAGGGAACGTCCTTTCGAATGGAATGCAAAGTGCCTGTTTTGTGGACAGATGGACCAGTTAACATACTTGGTGTTGTTGTCCCAGAAAATCTGGAAGATCTAGGCTCAGTAAATAATGATAATCGACTAAGAAAGCTGGACAAAATTATGCAATTATGGAAAGGGAAATCCCTAACCTTGTATGATAAAATGTCTATTGCCAACTCGTTAATTATTCCTCAATTTATTTATTTGTTTTTGTCATTACCAGCTCCATCACAAAACTTTTTTAAGATTTATGAGCGGAGGGTCTTCGATTTTGTCTGGAACGGCAAACCAGAAAAGATTAAAAGAAAGGTTTTGTACAAAGAGTATGAATATGGGGGCCGGAACTTCTCAACCTTGAAGCTATGTGTCTGTCTTTAAAAGCATCAATTGTTCCAAAGATGTATTTAAACATTGAGTGGTACACAAATGTCCTGTTGAACAAAAAACATGTACTGTATCAAAAGAAATTGTATCCTTTTTTACAAGTGATCCCCTCCCAGAGAGTCTGCTGGGAAACATGGCGGGGTTCATAAAGGAAACAATCCACTCATAGTGGTGTTTTCAATTTTATGTGCCAGAAAAAAGAGACGATATTTTGCAGCAGTTAATATGGATGAACTCTAGTATTGTAATAGATGGAGAGCCTTTCTTTTGGAAAAATGTGTTTGAAAGAGGAATCATTTTTGTCAATGATATTATCAATGAGAATGGTAAAATTATGAAGTATAATGAACTTAGAGCTATGTATGGTGATGCTTGCTCAAGCTTTTCATTTTATCAACTAACTGGAGTAATTGGGAAAAGATGGAAACAAATAATTAATTATGGAACTACTAAATTATTAGTTTGTAAACCTCTAATAAGAAATTCTAGTTGGCAAAAAGGAACTAAAATAAATAGAAAAAGATATAATTTTTATTTAATAAAGAAATCTTTGAAGGCTGCCTCATACAACACAAATGGAAAATGGGAGGACTTTTTTGACTGCCCGTTGCCATCGGATGCCATATTCAAACTAATCTATAAAACCACTATCGATGTGCAAAATCGTTATTTTCAAATTAAAATTATTTATAACTTCTTACCCACAGGGAAAATGTTAACATTATGGAATATGACAGAGTCAGATGATTGCTGATTTTGTTGTCAGGAGCCTGAATCCACCCTGCATTTGTTTTGGTATTGTCATATTGTGTCTTTGTTTTGGGTGGAAGTTGAAAAAATGTGTTTAATGATTGGTTTGTTTATGAAGCTTAATGTGGTTTCTGTTATTTTAGGAGAGTTCATTGACAATCATGATTTAGTCAATTTAATTATAGTACTCTGTAAAATGTTTAATTTTAAGGCCAAAAACAGATATTCACTTAGTATTACTTTCTTTAAAACATTTATTCAGTATTTTCTAACTTTAGAAAGTTACATGGTTGAAAACGATAATGCCAAAAAACATAAAAAAAAAGATGAGAAGTCCTCAAAGGCTTGTTTTGAAAGTATAATTATGTTTATAGATTATATGATATCTGTTGTTGTGTTCCCTAATTTGAGTGACCTGGACATAATCTGGACTGTACATAAATGCTTATTTTGAAAATGTAATTTTGTTTATAAATTATATGCAATCTGTTGTGTTCCCTAATCTTTTTCTGTGTACATGAATGAAGGTGTGTGTTGCTGAGTCCGACTTGGACATTATCTGGACTGGGCCTGGTTTAAAAAACCCTTTAAACAAATCTAATTTCATTGACAACCTGGTCTGTTGAAGATAAGGCCCTTTTAAAAAAAAAAAAAAAAAAAAAGATAAATAAATAAAAAACATTTTCTTGGATAAAAAGAAAGTAAAACAATATAAAAATGATTACATAAAAAATAGTAATTAATGAAAATGTTAGTGGACCAGCAGCCTATACAATCATGTGTGCTTCAGGAACTGTGTCCCTTGCAGATGTGTTGTCTATGTTGTGGGAACCAGAATATTGGTAGCAGAAAGAAATAACCCCTTTTGTGTGAGTGGGTGTGGATGAGTGTGCATGTTTTTTCTATGTAGATTTAATTTAAAAAAAATATATATATTATTATTATTTTAATTTTTTTTGAACAGGCCCGCGGGCGACTCATCTGGTCCTTACGGGCGACCTGGTGCCCGCGGGCACCGCATTGGTGACCCCTGGACTAGACTCTCACACTATTATGTTAGATCCACTATGGACTGGACACTCACTATTATGTTAGATCCACTATGGACTGGACTCTCACACTATTATGTTAGTACCACTTTGGACTGGACTTTCACTATTATGTTAGATACACTATGGACTGGACTCTCATACTATTATGTTAGATCCACTATGAACTGGACTCTCACTATTATGTTAGATCCACTATGAACTGGACTTTTACTACTACATTAGATCCACTATGGACTGGACTCTCACTATTATGTTAGATCCACTATGGACTGGACTCTCACACTATTATGTTAGATCCACTATGGACTGGACTCTCACTATTATGTTAGATCCACTATGGACTGGACTCTCATAATATTATGTTAGATCCACTATGGACTGGACTCTCACACTATTATGTTAGATCCACTATGGAGTGGACTCTCACTATTATGTTAGATCCACTATGGACTGGACTCTCACTACTATGTTAGATCCACTATGGACTGGACTCTCACTATTATTTTAGATCCACTAAGAACTTGACTCCCACTATTATGTTAGATCCACTATGGACTAGACTCTTACACTATTATGTTAGATCCACTATGGACTAGACTCTCACACTATTATGTTAGATCCACTATGGACTGGACACTCACTATTATGTTAGATCCACTATGGACTGGACTATCACACTATTATGTTAGTACAACTTTGGACTGGACTCTCACTATTATGTTAGATCCACTATGGACTGGAATCTCACTATTATGTTAGATCCACTATGGACTGGACTCTCACAATATTATGTTAGATCCACTATGGACTGGACTCTCTCTATTATGTTATACGGACTGGACTCTCACACTATTATGTTAGATCCACTATGGACTGGACTATTATGTTAGATCCACTATAGACTGGACTCTCACAATATTATGTTAGATTCACTATGGACTGGACTCTCACTATTATGTTAGATCCACTATGGACTGGACTCTCACAATATTATGTTATATCCACTATGGACTAGAGTCTCTCTATTATGTTATATGGACTGGACTCTCACACTATTATGTTAGATCCACTATGGACTGGACTATTATGTTAGATCCACTATAGACTGGAATCTCACAATATTATGTTAGATCCACTATGGACTGGACTCTCACTATTATGTTAGAACCACTATGGACAGGACTTTCACACTATTAACTAGATTCACTATGGACTGGAATCTCACTATAATGTTGGATCCACTATGGACTGGACTCTCACTATTATGTTAGATCCACTATGGACTGGACTCTCACACTATTATGTTAGATCCACTATGGACTGGACTCTCACTATTATGTTAGATCCACTATGGACTGGACTCTCATAATATTATGTTAGATCCACTATGAACTGGACTCTCACTATTATGTTAGATCCACTATGAACTGGACTTGTACTATTATATTAGATCCACTATGGACTGGACTCTCACAATATTATGTTAGATCCACTATGGACTGGACTCTCACACTATTATGTTAGATCCACTATGGACTGGACTCTCACTATTATGTTATATCCACTATGGACTGGATTCTCACTATTATGTTAGATCCACTATGGACTGGACTCTCATAATATTATGTTAGATCCACTATGGACTGGACTCTCACACTATTATGTTAGATCCACTATGGACTGGACTCTCACACTATTATGTTAGATCCACTATGGACTGGACTCTAACTATTATGTTAGATCCACTATGGACTGGACTCTCACTACTATGTTAGATCCACTATGGACTGGACTCTCACTATTATGTTAGATCTACTATGGACTGGACTCGCACTATTATGTTAGCTCCATTATGGACTGGACTCTCACTACTATGTTAGATCCACTATGGACTGGACTCTCACTATTATGTTAGATCCACTATGGACTAGACTCTCATACTATTATGTTAGATCCACTATGGACTAAACTCTCACACTATGTTAGATCCACTATGGACTGGACTCTCACACTATTATGTTAGATCCAATATGGACTGGACACTCACTATTATGTTAGATCCACTATGGACAGGACTCTCAGACTATTATGTTAAATCCACTATGGACTGGACTCTCACTATTATGTTAGATCCACTATGGACTGGACTCTCACTATTATGTTAGATCCACTATGGACTGGATTCTCATACTTTTAACTAGATTCTCTATGGACTGGACTCTCACTATTATGTTAGAACCCAATGAACTTGACTCTCACTATTATGTTAGATCCGCTATGAACTTGACTCTCACTATTATGTTAGATCCACTATGGACTAGACTCTCACACTATTATGTTAGATCCACTATGGACTAGACTCTCACACTATTATGTTAGATCCACTTTGGACTGGACTCTCACAATATTATGTTAGATCCACTATGGGCTGGTATCTCACACTTTTAACTAGATTGACTATGGACTGGACTCTCACTATTATGTTAGATCCACTATGAACTTGACTCCCACTATTATGTTAGATCCACTATAGACTGGACTCTCACAATATTATGTTAGATCCACTATGGACTGGACTCTCACTATTATGTTAGATCCACTATGGACTGGACTCTCACAATATTATGTTATACCCACCATGGACTGGACTCTCTCTATTATGTTATATGGACTGGACTCTCACACTATTATGTTAGATCCACTATGAACTGGATTCTCACTATTATGTTAGATCCACTATGGACTGAACTCTCACAATATTCTGTTAGATCCACGATGGACTGGACTCTCACACTACTATGTTAGATCCACTATGGACTGGACTCTCACACTATTAACTAGATTCACTATGGACTGGACTCTCACTATTATGTTAGATCCACTATGGACTTGACTCTCACTATTATGTTAGATCCACTATGGACTAGACTCTCACACTATTATGTTAGATCCACTATGGACTAGACTCTCACACTATTATGTTAGATCCACTTTGGACTGGACTCTCACAATATTATGTTAGATCCACTATGGGCTGGTATCTCACACTTTTAACTAGATTGACTATGGACTGGACTCTCACTATTATGTTAGATCCACTATGAACTTGACTCCCACTATTATGTTAGATCCACTATAGACTGGACTCTCACAATATTATGTTAGATCCACTATGGACTGGACTCTCACTATTATGTTAGATCCACTATGGACTGGACTCTCACAATATTATGTTATACCCACCATGGACTGGACTCTCTCTATTATGTTATATGGACTGGACTCTCACACTATTATGTTAGATCCACTATGAACTGGATTCTCACTATTATGTTAGATCCACTATGGACTGAACTCTCACAATATTCTGTTAGATCCACGATGGACTGGACTCTCACACTACTATGTTAGATCCACTATGGACTGGACTCTCACACTATTAACTAGATTCACTATGGACTGGACTCTCACTATTATGTTAGATCCACTATGGACTAGACTCGCACTATTATGTTAGCTCAACTATGGACTGGACTCTCACTACTATGTTAAATCCACTTCGGACTAGACTCTCATACTGTTATGTTAGATCCACTATGGACTAGACTCTCACACTATTATGTTAGATCCACTATGGACTAGACTCTCACACTATTATGTTAGATCCACTATAGACTGGACTCTCACAATATTATGTTAGATCCACTATGGACTGGACTCTCACTATTATGTTAGAACCACTATGGACAGGACTTTCACACTATTAACTAGATTCACTATGGACTGGAATCTCACTATAATGTTAGATCCACTATGGACTGGACTCTCACTATTATGTTAGATCCACTATGGACTGGACTCTCACACTATTATGTTAGATCCACTATGGACTGAACTCTCACTATTAGGTTAGATCCACTTTGGACTGGACTCTCATAATATTATGTTAGATCCACTATGAACTGGACTCTCACTATTATGTTAGATCCACTATGAACTGGACTTGTACTATTACATTAGATCCACTATGGACTGGACTCTCACAATATTATGTTAGATCCACTATGGACTGGACTCTCACACTATTATGTTAGATCCACTATGGACTGGACTCTCACTATTATGTTAGATCCACTATGGACTGGACTCTCACACTATTATGTTAGATCCACTATGGACTGGATTCTCACTATTATGTTAGATCCACTATGGACTGGACTCTCATAATATTATGTTAGATCCATAATGGACTGGACTCTCACACTATTATGTTAGATCCACTATGGACTAGACTCGCACTATTATGTTAGCTCAACTATGGACTGGACTCTCACTACTATGTTAAATCCACTTCGGACTAGACTATCATACTGTTATGTTAGATCCACTATGGACTAGACTCTCACACTATTATGTTAGATCCACTATGGACTAGACTCTCACACTATTATGTTAGATCCACTATGGACTGGACTCTCACACTATTAACTTGATTCATTATGGACTGGACTCTCACCATTATGTTAGATCCACTATGGACTGGACTCTCACACTATTATGTTAGATCCACTATGGACTGGACCCTCACTATTATGTTAAATCCACTATGGACTGGACTCTCACACTATTATGTTAGATCCACTATGAACTGGACTCTCACTATTATGTTAGATCCACTATGAACTGGACTCTTACTATTATGTTAGATCCACTATGGACTGGACTCTCACAATATTATGTTAGATCCACTATGGACTAGACTTTCACACTATTATGTTCGATCCACTATGGACTGGACTCTCACACTTTTATGTTAGATCCACTATGGACTGGACTCTCACAATATTATGTTATATCCACTATGGACTGGACTCTCTCTATTATGTTATATGGACTGGACTCTCACACTATTATGTTAGATCCACTATGGACTGGACTATTATGTTAGATCTACTAGGGACTGGACTCTCACAATATTATGTTAGATCCACTATGGACTGGACTCTCACTATTATGTTAGATCCACTATGGACTGGACTCTCACACTATTATGTTAGATCCACTATGGACTGGACTCTCTCTATTATGTTATATGGACTGGACTCTCACACTATTATGTTAGATCCACTATGGACTGGACCCTCTCTATTATGTTAGATCCACTATGGACTGGACTCTCACACTACTATGTTAGATCCACTATGGACTAGACTCGCACTATTATGTTAGCTCAACTATAGACTGGACTCTCACTGCTATGTTGGATCCACTTTGGACTAGACTCTCATACTGTTATGTTAGATCCACTATGGACTAGACTCTCACACTATTATGTTAGATCCACTATGGACTGGACTCTCTCACTATTATGTTAGATCCACTATGGACTGGACTCTCACACTATTAACTAGATCCAATATGGACTAGACTCTCACACTATTATGTTAGATCCACTATGGACTGGACTCTCTCACTATTATGTTAGATCCACTATGGACTGGACTCTCACTACTATGTTAGATCCACTATGGACTGGACTCTCATAATATTATGTTAGATCCACTATGGACTGGACTCTCACACTATTATGTTAGATCCACTATGGAGTGGACTCTCACTATTATGTTAGATCCACTATGGACTGGACTCTCACTACTATGTTAGATCCACTATGGACTGGACTCTCACTATTATTTTAGATCCACTAAGAACTTGACTCCCACTATTATGTTAGATCCACTATGGACTAGACTCTCACACTATTATGTTAGATCCACTATGGACTAGACTCTCACACTATTATGTTAGATCCACTATGGACTGGACACTCACTAATATGTTAGATCCACTATGGACTGGACTATCACACTATTATGTTAGTACAACTTTGGACTGGACTCTCACTATTATGTTAGATCCACTATGGACTGGAATCTCACTATTATGTTAGATCCACTATGGACTGGACTCTCACAATATTATGTTAGATCCACTATGGACTGGACTCTCTCTATTATGTTATACGGACTGGACTCTCACACTATTATGTTAGATCCACTATGGACTGGACTATTATGTTAGATCCACTATAGACTGGACTATCACAATATTATGTTAGATTCAATATGGACTGGACTCTCACTATTATGTTAGATCCACTATGGACTGGACTCTCACAATATTATGTTATATCCATTATGGACTAGAGTCTCTCTATTATGTTATATGGACTGGACTCTCACACTATTATGTTAGATCCCCTATGGACTAGACTATTATGTTAGATCCACTATAGACTGGACTCTCACAATATTATGTTAGATCCACTATGGACTGGACTCTCACTATTATGTTAGAACCACTATGGACAGGACTTTCACACTATTAACTAGATTCACTATGGACTGGAATCTCACTATAATGTTAGATCCACTATGGACTGGACTCTCACTATTATGTTAGATCCACTATGGACTGGACTCTCACACTATTATGTTAGATCCACTATGGACTGAACTCTCACTATTAGGTTAGATCCACTTTGGACTGGACTCTCATAATATTATGTTAGATCCACTATGAACTGGACTCTCACTATTATGTTAGATCCACTATGAACTGGACTTGTACTATTATATTAGATCCACTATGGACTGGACTCTCACAATATTATGTTAGATCCACTATGGACTGGACTCTCACACTATTATGTTAGATCCACTATGGACTGGACTCTCACTATTATGTTAGATCCACTATGGACTGGACTCTCACACTATTATGTTAGATCCACTATGGACTGGATTCCCACTATTATGTTAGATCCACTATGGACTGGACTCTCATAATATTATGTTAGATCCACTATGGACTGGACTCTCACACTATTATGTTAGATCCACTATGGACTGGACTCTCACTATTGTGTTAGATCCACTATGGACTGGACTTTCACTACTATGTTAGATCCACTATGGACTGGACTCTCACTATTATGTTAGATCCACTATGGACTGGACTCTCACTATTATGTTAGATCCACTATGGACTAGACTCTCATACTATTATGTTAGATCCACTATGGACTAAACTCTCACACTATGTTATATCCACTATGGACTGGACTCTCACACTATTATGTTAGATCCACTATGGACTGGACACTCACTATTATGTTAGATCCACTATGGACAGGACTCTCACACTATTATGTTAAATCCACTATGGACTGGACTCTCACTATTATGTTAGATCCACTGTGGACTGGACTCTCACTATTATGTTAGATCCACTATTGACTGGACTCTCATACTTTTAACTAGATTCGCTATGGACTGGACTCTCACTATTATGTTAGATCCACTATGAACTTAACTCTCACTATTATGTTAGATCCACTATGGACTAGACTCTCACACTATTATGTTAGATCCACTATGGACTAGACTCTCACACTATTATGTTAGATCCACTTTGGACTGGACTCTCACAATATTATGTTAGATCCACTATGGGCTGGACTCTCACACTTTTAACTAGATTGACTATGGACTGGACTCTCACTATTATGTTAGATCCACTATGAACTTGACTCCCACTATTATGTTAGATCCACTATAGACTGGACTCTCACAATATTATGTTAGATCCACTATGGACTGGACTCTCACTATTATGTTAGATCCACTATGGACTGGACTCTCACAATATTATGTTATACCCACCATGGACTGGACTCTCTCTATTATGTTATATGGACTGGACTCTCACACTATTATGTTAGATCCACTATGGACTGGACTCTCTCTATTATGTTAGATCCACTATGGACTGGACTCTCACTATTATGTTAGATCCACTATGAACTGGATTCTCACTATTATGTTAGATCCACTATGGACTGAACTCTCACAATATTATGTTAGATCCACTATGGACTGGACTCTCACACTACTATGTTAGATCCACTATGGACTGGACTCTCACACTATTAACTAGATTCACTATGGACTGGACTCTCACTATTATGTTAGATCCACTATGGACTAGACTCGCACTATTATGTTAGCTCAACTATGGACTGGACTCCCACTACTATGTTAAATCCACTTCGGACTAGACTCTCATACTGTTATGTTAGATCCACTATGGATTAGACTCTCACACTATTATGTTAGATCCACTATGGACTGGACTCTCACACTATTATGTTAGATCCACTATGGACTGGACTCTCACACTATTAACTTGATTCATTATGGACTGGACTCTCACCATTATGTTAGATCCACTATGGACTGGACTCTCACACTATTATGTTAGATCCACTATGGACTGGACTCTCACTATTATGTTAAATCCACTATGGACTGGACTCTCACACTATTATGTTAGATCCACTATGAACTGGACTCTCACTATTATGTTAGATCCACTATGGACTAGACTCACACTATTATGTTAGCTCAACTATGGACTGGACTCTCACTACTATGTTAAATCCACTTCGGACTAGACTCTCATACTGTTATGTTAGATCCACTATGGACTAGACTCTCACACTATTATGTTAGATTCACTATGGACTAGACTTTCACACTATTATGTTAGATCCACTATGGACTGGACTCTCACACTTTTATGTTAGATCCACTATGGACTGGACTCTCACAATATTATGTTATATCCACTATGGACTGGACTCTCTCTATTATGTTATATGGACTGGACTCTCACACTATTATGTTAGAGCCACTATGGACTGGACTATTATGTTAGATCTACTAGGGACTGGACTCTCACAATATTATGTTAGATCCACTATGGACTGGACTCACACTATTATGTTAGATCCACTATGGACTGGACTCTCACACTATTATGTTAGATCCACTATGGACTGGACTCTCTCTATTATGTTATATGGACTGGACTCTCACACTATTATGTTAGATCCACTATGGACGGGACCCTCTCTATTATGTTGGATCCACTATGGACTGGACTCTCACTATTATGTTAGATCCACTATGAACTGGATTCTCACTATTATGTTAGATCCACTATGGACTGAACTCTCACAATATTATGTTAGATCCACTATGGACTGGACTCTCACACTACTATGTTAGAGCCACTATGGACTAGACTCGCACTATTATGTTAGCTCAACTATAGACTGGACTCTCACTGCTATGTTAGATCCACTTTGGACTAGACTCTCATACTGTTATGTTAGATCCACTATGGACTAGACTCTCACACTATTATGTTAGATCCACTATGGACTGGACTCTCACACTATTATGTTAGATCCACTATGGACTGGACTCTCACACTATTAACTAGATTTATTATGGACTGGACTCCCACTATTATGTTAGATCCACTATGGACTGGACTCTCACTACTATGTTAGATCCACTATGGACTGGACTCTCACACTATTATGTTAGATCCACTATGAACTGGACTCTCACTATTATGTTAGATCCACTATGAACTGGACTCTTACTATTATGTTAGATCCACTATGGACTGGACTCTCACAATATTATGTTAGATCCACTATGGACTAGACTTTCACACTATTATGTTAGATCCACTATGGACTGGACTCTAACACTATTATGTTATATCCACTATGGACTGGACACTCACTATTATGTTATATCCACTATGGATTGGACTCTCACACTATTATGTTAGATCCACTGTGGACTGGACTCTCACTATTATGTTAGACCCACTATGGACTGGAATCTCACTATTATGTTAGATCCACTATGGACTGGACTCTCACTATTATGTTAGATCCACTATGGACTGGGATCTCACTATTATGTTAGATCCACTATGAACTGGACTCTTACTAGGGGCGGTATAGCTCGGTTGGTAGAGCGGCCGTGCCAGCAACTTGAGGGTTGCAGGTTCGATCCCCGCTTCCGCCATCCTAGTCACTGCCGTTGTGTCCTTGGGCAAGACACTTTACCCACCTGCTCCCAGTGCCACCCACACTGGTTTGAATGTAACTTAGATATTGGGTTTCACTATGTAAAGCGCTTTGAGTCACTTGAGAAAAAGCGCTATATAAATGTAATTCACTTCACTTCACTATTATGTTAGATCCAGTATGGACTGGACTTTTACACTATTAACTAGATTCACTATGGACTGGACTCTCACTATTATGTTAGATCCACTATGAACTTGACTCCCACTATTATATTAGATCCACTATGGACTGGACTCTCACACTATTATGTTAGATCCACTATGGACTGGACTCTCACAATATTATGTTAGATCCACTATGGACTGGCCTCTCACACTATTATGTTAGATCTACTATGGACTGGACTCTCACAATATTATGTTAGATCCACTATGGACTGGACTCTCACACTATTAACTAGATTCACTATGGACTGGACTCTCACACTATTAACTAGATTCACTATGGACTGGACTCTCACTATTATGTTAGATCCACTATGGAATGGACTCTCACTATTATGTTAGATCCAGTATGGACTGGACTTTTACACTATTAACTAGATTCACTATGGACTGGACTCTCACTATTATGTTAGATCCACTATGAACTTGACTCCCACTATTATGTTAGATCCACTATGGACTGGACTCTCACACTATTATGTTAGATCCACTATGGACTGGACTCTCACAATATTATGTTAGATCCACTATGGACTGGACTCTCACAATATTATGTTAGATCCACTATGGACTGGACTCTCATACTATTAACTAGATTCACTATGGACCGGACTCTCACACTATTAACTAGATTCACTATGGACTGGACTCTCACACTATTAACTAGATTCACTATGGACTGGACTCTCACTATTATGTTAGATCCACTATGGAATGGACTCTCACTATTATGTTAGATCCAGTATGGACTGGACTTTTACACTATTAACTAGATTCACTATGGACTGGACTCTCACTATTATGTTAGATCCACTATGAACTTGACTCCCACTATTATGTTAGATCCACTATGGACTGGACTCTCACACTATTATGTTAGATCCACTATGGACTGGACTCTCACAATATTATGTTAGATCCACTATGGACTGGACTCTCACAATATTATGTTAGATCCACTATGGACTGGACTCTCATACTATTAACTAGATTCACTATGGACCGGACTCTCACACTATTAACTAGATTCACTATGGACTGGACTCTCACACTATTAACTAGATTCACTATGGACTGGACTCTCACTATTATGTTAGATCCACTATGGACTGGACTCTCACTATTATGTTAGATCCACTATGAACGGGAACTATGAACTGGACTCTTACTATTATGTTAGATCCACAATGGACTGGACTCTCACACTATTATGTTAGATCCACTATGAACTGAAATCTCACTATTATGTTAGATCCACTATGGACTGGACTCTCACAATATTATGCTAGATCCACTATGGACTGAACTTTCACTATTATGTTAGATCCACTATGGACTGGACTCTCACAATATTATGTTAGATCCACTATGGACTGGACTCTCATACTATTAACTAGATTCACTATGGACCGGACTCTCACACTATTAACTAGATTCACTATGGACTGGACTCTCACACTATTAACTAGATTCACTATGGACTGGACTCTCACTATTATGTTAGATCCACTATGGAATGGACTCTCACTATTATGTTAGATCCAGTATGGACTGGACTTTTACACTATTAACTAGATTCACTATGGACTGGACTCTCACTATTATGTTAGATCCACTATGAACTTGACTCCCACTATTATGTTAGATCCACTATGGACTGGACTCTCACACTATTATGTTAGATCCACTATGGACTGGACTCTCACAATATTATGTTAGATCCACTATGGACTGGACTCTCACAATATTATGTTAGATCCACTATGGACTGGACTTTCATACTATTAACTAGATTCACTATGGACCGGACTCTCACACTATTAACTAGATTCACTATGGACTGGACTCTCACACTATTAACTAGATTCACTATGGACTGGACTCTCACTATTATGTTAGATCCACTATGGACTGGACTCTCACTATTATGTTAGATCCACTATGAACGGGAACTATGAACTGGACTCTTACTATTATGTTAGATCCACAATGGACTGGACTCTCACACTATTATGTTAGATCCACTATGAACTGAAATCTCACTATTATGTTAGATACACTATGGACTGGACTCTCACAATATTATGCTAGGTCCACTATGGACTGAACTTTCACTATTATGTTAGATCCACTATGGACTGGACTCTCACTATTATGTTAGATCCACTATGGACCGGACTCTCACAATATTATGCTAGATCCACTCGACGTCCAGTGCACCGGTCGCCCAAGGGCGGGTCCCCACATCTGCGATCCCCTCCAAGGTTTCTCATTGTCATCCCATTGGGTTGAGTTTTTTCTTGCCCTGATGTGGGATCTGAGCCGAGGATGTCTTTGTGGCTTGTGCAGCCCTTTGAGACATTTGATTTAGGGCTATATAGGTAAACATAGATTGATTGATTGGTCGGTTTCTGGGATTTGCAATGATATGCTTTGATGTGTTAACCAGCAATTATTTTTAATCTGAATGACGGTGAAAGGAAATACTAACTTTTAGCAAAACTAGTCAACAAGTGAATCAAATTGTTAGCAGGGGGAACACCAACAAAAAAACAAATATTTCTCACTGTTGCTTTAAAACTAGTGAAGTCTTCCAGTTACTCGTCGACAGCACAGGTCACCTTTGTAGTCTTCCCTTATCTCCTGTAACCTCCGCAGTTTGTATTCAACACGATCAAACGCGTCCGAACAATGTTAGCCGTGCCCTAACCACAACCTCCACTCCCTTGCGACCCCTATTAAGCAACCGCCGCACGCTGTACGTTTGAAGTGTGTGTGTGTCACCATCACCTCCAGCTTGGTGACAGATGACCCCTGCGACCTTGGTCTTTCAGAGTCGGTGGGGGGGGGGGGGGGGGGGGGGGGTGATCGATAAATACAAGGGCTCCCCTCCGGCCCGGCGTCATCAAACAAGCTTGGATCTTTGTGTGTTGTTCGGACGCGCGCTTAGCGGTGTGTGCAGAGCCCTGAACTTCTGCCCACAGCTGTGGTCATTCCGCATGTGCAGATTGGCAATCGATACGACGGGGGCGTAGTCGGCGATTAGCATTAAACATGTCTATTGATCAGGAGCGTTTGTGTTGTGTATTCCCTAATGAACACCCTCCAGGGGGTGGATTTAAACATAAGGCACATTAATACGCAGTAAACACATTGAGAAATCATAACATGCTCTCGGCATTTAAAGGAGGCCATATTGCCTACAAAGCAAACTTAAATGACAAACTAGGATCAACCATAATCCATCCACTTCATTACAGCACAACCTGGATTTCCAAACTTAATTGGTTCTGGAACTTGATTTGTAAACCATCAAATTTCGTATTGCGAAGAGGCGTTCCCCATAAAAAAAACAATGTAACATGAGTAATACGTTCTGTCGTTGTGGCTTGTGCAGCCCTTTGAGACACTTGTGATTAAGGGCTACATAAATACTCTTTGATTGATCTAGTTTCTTCAAAATAGCCACCCTTTGCTCTGATTACTTTTTCACACACTCTTGGCATTCTCTCCATGAGCTTCAAGAGGTCGTCACCTGAAATGGTTTTCACTTCACTGGTGTGCTTGAAGCTCATCGAGAGAATGCCAAGAGTGTGTGAAAAAGTAATCAGAGCAAAGGGTGGCTATTTTGAAGAAACTAGCATATAAAACATGTTTTCAGTTATTTCACCTTTTTTTGTTAAATACATAACTCCACATGTGTTCATTCATAGTTTTGATGCCTTCAGTGACAATCTACAATGTAAATAGTCATGAAAATAAAGAAAACATTGAATGAGGTGAGTCCAAACATTTGGCCTGTACTGTATGTGTGTGCGTAATATTTATATATATATATATATATATATATATATATATATATATATATATATATATATATATATATATATATATATATATATATATATACACTACCGTTCAAAAGTTTGGGGTCACCCAAACCATTTTATGGAATAGCCTTCATTTCTAAGAACAAGAATAGACTGTCGAGTTTCAGATGAAAGTTCTCTTTTTCTGGCCTTTTTGAGCGTTTAAAGGCCTACTGAAATGAAATGTTTTTATTTAAACGGGGATAGCAGATCTATTCTATGTGTCATACTTGATCATTTGCCAAATTTTTGCTGAAAGGATTTAGTATAGAACAACGACGATAAAGATCGCAACTTTTGGTATCTGATAAAAAAACGCTTGCCCCTACCGGAAGTAGCGTGACGTAGTCAATTGAACATATACGCAAAGTTCCCTATTGTTTACAATGATGGCCGCATGAAGTAAGAGAGATTCGGACCGAGAAAGCGACGATTTCCCCATTAATTTGAGCGAGGATGAAATATTTTTAAATGAGGAAAGTGCAAGTGAAGGACTAGTGGGGAGTGGAAGATGCTGTGAGAGCCGGGGGTGACCTGATATTCAGCTGGGAATGACTACAACAGTAAATAAACACAAGACATATATATACTCTATTAGCCACAACACAACCAGGCTTATATTTAATATGCCACAAATTAATCCCGCATAAAAACACCTAGGTGTTTGTTATGCTAGCTCCTAGCTACTAGCTCGAGCTAGTTATAGCTCGAGCGGGTAATATGGACGGGATCCTGTATATATAACCCGCCAATACAATTCAAACACCTGCACAACACACACACTCACTCAGCCCAAACAACCGTTCACCTAACCCAAGGTTCATAAAGCTTATATATTTAATCAAAGTTACGTACATGACACGCACGTACTGGCAAGCAATCAAATGTTTGGAAGCGCGCGGGTGGGACCTGATATTCAGCTGGGAATGACTACAACAGTAAATAAACACAAGACATATATGTACTCTATTAGCCACAACACAACCAGGCTTATATTTAATATGCCACAAATTAATCCCGCATAAAAACACCTAGGTGTTTGTTATGCTAGCTCCTAGCTCCTAGCTACTAGCTCGAGCTAGTTATAGCTCGAGCGGGTAATATGGACGGGATCCCGTATACATAACCCGCCAATACAATTCAAACACCTGCATAACACACACACTCACTCAGCCCAAACAACCGTTCACCTAACCCAAGGTTCATAAAGCTTATATATTTAATCAAAGTTACATACATGACACGCACGTACGGGCAAGCAATCAAATGTTTGGAAGCGCGCGGGTGGGACCTGATATTCAGCTGGGAATGACTACAACAGTAAATAAACACAAGACATATATATACTCTATCAGCCACAACACAACCAGGCTTATATTTAATATGCCACAAATTAATCCTAATGCTAGCTCCTAGCTCCTAGCTACTAGCTCGAGCTAGTTATAGCAAGCGATCAAATGTTTGGAAGCGCAGCTGTGTACTCACGTTATCGCAACTGTGTATCCAAATCAAAGTCCTCCTGGTAAGAGTCTCTGTTGTCCGAGTTCTTCCATCTTGACTGCATCTTTCGGGAATGTAAACAAAGAAGCGCCGGCTGTGTACGTGTCGTTGCTGACTTCCCTCGCAAAATAGACACTTCGCACCGACAACTTTCTTCTTTGCTTGCTCAGCTTCTTTCTCCATAATGTAATGAACAAATTGCAACAGATTCACCAACACAGATGTCCAGAATACTGTGGAATAATGAGATAAAAACAGAGCTATTTCGTATTGACTTCAATGGTGTCCGAATACTTCCGTTTCAATGATTGACGTCACGCGCATACGTCAACCCTCAGAGGCGTTTCGAACCGGAAGTTTAGCGGGAAATTTAAAATTGCACTTTATAAGTTAACCCGGCCGTATTGGCATGTGTTGCAATGTTAAGATTTCATCATTGATATATAAACTATCAGACTGCGTGGTCGGTAGTAGTGGCTTTCAGTAGGCCTTTAATTGACCCCACAAATGTGATGCTCCAGAAACTCAATCTGCTCAAAGGAAAGTCAGTTTTGTAGCTTCTGTAACGAGCTAAACTGTTTTCAGATGTGTGAACATGATTGCACAAGGGTTTTCTAATCATCAATTAGCCTTCTGAGCCAATGAGCAAATACATTATACCATTAGAACACTGGAGCGATAGTTGCTGGAAATGGGCCTCTATACACCTATGTAGATATTGCACCAAAAACCAGACATTTGCAGCTAGAATAGTCATTTACCACATTAGCAATGTATAGAGTGTATTTCTTTAAAGTTAAGACTAGTTTAAAGTTATCTTCATTGAAAAGAACAGTGCTTTTCCTTCAAAAATAAGGACATTTCAATGTAACCCCAAACTTTTGAACGGTAGTTGCTCCAAAACCTGTATGTACCTTTCAGCATTAATGGTGCCTTCACAGATGTGTAAGTTACCCATGCTTTGGTCACTAATACACCCCCATACCATCACAGATGCTGGCTTTTGAACTTTGCGCCTACAACAGTCCGGATGGTTCTCTTCCTCTTCGGTCCGGAGGACACGGCGTCCACAGTTTCCAAAAACTATTTGAAATGTGTACTCGTCTGACCAAAAAAAACTTTTCCACTTGCATCAATCCATGTTAGATGAGCTCGGGCCCAGCAAAGCCGGCTGTGTTTCTGGGTGTTGTTGATAAATGGCTTTGGCTTTGCATAGTAGAGTTTTAACTTGTTCTTACATATGTAGCGACCAACTGTAGTTACTGACAGTGGTTTTCCGAAGACTTCCTGAGTCCATGTGGTGATATCCTTTACAAACTGATGTCGCTTTTTGATGCAGTACCGCCTGAGTGATCAAAAGTCACGGGCCTTGCCACTTACGTGCACTGATTTCTCCACATTCTCTGAACCTTTTGATGATATTACGGACCGTAGATGGTGAAATCCCTAAATTCCTTGCAATAGCTCGTTGAGAAATGTTGTTCTCAAACTGTCCAACAATTTGCTCACGCATTTGTTCACAAAGTGGTGACCCTCAGTCACGACTGAGCATTTCATGGTAGCTGCTTTTGTATCCAATCATGGCACCCACCTGTTCCCAATTAGTGAAGTGAAGTGAAGTGAATTACATTTATATAGCGCTTTTTCTCAAGTGACTCAAAGCGCTTTACATTGTGAAACCCAATATCTAAGTTACATTTAAACCAGTGTGGGTGGCACTGGGAGCAGGTGGGTAAAGTGTCTTGCCCAAGGACACAACGGCAGTGACTAGGATGGCGGAAGCGGGGATCGAACCTGCAACCCTCAAGTTGCTGGCACGGCCGCTCTACCAACCGAGCTATACCGTCCCATTACCATCCCAATTAGCTCGTTCACCTGTGGGATGTTCCAAATAAGTGTTTGATGAGCATTCCTCAACTTTCTCAGTCTTTTTTGCCACTTGTGCCAGCTTTTTTGAAACATGTTGCAGGCATCAAATTCCAAATCAACTAATGTTTGCAAACAATAACAAAGTTTAAGGTTAAATATCTTGTCTTTGCAGTCTTTTCAATTGAATATAAGTTGAATATAAAGCAAATCATTGTATTCTGCTTGTATTTATCATTTACACAACATGCCAACTTCACTGGTTTTGGGTTTTGTACAAATAATAATGATGGGTTATGCATATCATGCATGCCAGTGGCTTTTTGATGATACACCCTCACGTACAGTATATTATCTATAACATTTACCGCTTATCGACTCATATAAGTATCTTATTTTTTGCTGGTGCAATAGTGGAGTCGACCGTCTTATCTACTGAAAGCCACTACTACCGACCACGCAGTCTGATAGTTTATATATCAATGATGAAATCTTAACATTGCAACACATGCCAAGGCTTAACTTACAAAGTGCAATTTTAAATTTCCCGGGAAACTTCCGGTTGAAAACGTCTATGTATGGTGACGTTTGCGCATGACGTCAATGGTTGAAATGGAAGTATTCGGACACATTGTATCACAATACAAACAGCCTTGTTTTTATCGCAAAATTCCACAGTATTCTGGACATCTGTGTTGGTGAATCTTTTGCAATTTGTTTAATGAACAATGGAGACTGCAAAGAAGAAAGCTGTAGGTGGGATCGGTGTATTAGCGGCTGGCTGCAGCAACACAACCAGGAGGAATTTGACTTGGATAGCAGACGCGCTATCCCACGCTAGCCGCCGACCGCATCGATGATCGGGTGAAGTCCTTCGTCGCGCCGTCGATCGCTGGAACGCAGGTGAGCACGGGTGTTGATGAGCAGATGAGGGCTGGCGTAGGTGGAGCGCTAATGTTTTTATCATAGCTCTGACGAGGTCCCGTAGCTAAGTTAGCTTCAATGGCGTCGTTAGCAACAGCATTGCTAGGCTTCGACAGGCGGCACAGCATTAACCGTGTAGTTACAGGTCCAGTGTTTGGTTCGGTGTCTCCTGATAGTAGTATTGTTGATCTGCTGCCTATCCTTCCAGTCAGGGGCTTATTTCTTTTGTTTCTATCTGCATTTAAGCACGATGCTATCACGTTAGCTCCGTAGCTAAAGTGCTTCACAGATGTATTGTCGTGGAGATAAAAGTCACTGTGAATGTCCATTTCGCGTTCTGGACTCTCATTTTCAAGAGGATATAGTATCCGAGGTGGTTTAAAATACAAATCCGTGATCCACAATAGAAAAAGGAGAAAGTGTGGAATCCAATGAGCCCTTTTACCTAAGTTATGGTCAGAGCGAAAAAAGATACGTCCTGCACTGCACTCTAGTCCTTCACTCTCACGTTCCTCATCCACAAATCTTTCATCCTCGCTCAAATTAATGGGGTAATCGTCGCTTTCTCGGTCCAAATCGCTCTCGCTGCTGGTGTAAACAATGAGGAAATGTGAGGAGCCCTTCAACCTGCGACGTCACGCTACTTCCGGTACAGGCAAGGCTTTTTTTTATCAGCGACCAACAGTTGCGAACTTTCTCGTGGATGTTCTCTACTAAATCCTTTCAGCAAAAATATGGCAATATCGCGAAATGATCAAGTATGACACATAGAATGGATCTGCTATCCCCGTTTACATAAGAAACATTCATTACAGTAGGCCTTTAATGTCTGAAAATAGAAACATTTGGAGCTCACTGGTCCATCTCAGAGAGTGCAGCATTCCTTTTTTTTTCGCCTCTGTTATGTTTTGAAAATAAGTATATATAGCGCTGTCCCTGCAAAGGATCCCTTTGTTTTATAATCCATCAAATACGGGCGGTTGAAAGTTGTGATAATTCACGTCCTTTGTTTTTCCAACTCGCCGCCACGCTGCAAAGACGCTAAAAATGTCATACCCACCTTTAAAGATGTCTCTCTCGCTCCTATTTTTCATTGACCTCAACTATGCGGGGCCCCCCCCCCCAAAAAAAAGCGGCGAGTCGCGGCCTCTCGGCGGTAGCACGGTCAGGCCGCAAAGCGAGGGCGTGTGTATTTTCCATGCTCGCACAGCGTGCAGGGAGATTCGCCTTTTTGCGCTTGGCGGCAATCTGTCAGGGAGCGGAGTGCCGCTTGATGCGCTCAAACAGGGGCTCCATTCTCCCGCCGGTGTTTCTAAACCGTATATGAGTCACGGAGAAGCTGGCGCGGCTTGAAACGAGCGTGGCGAGGTCGGGCGCTTACTGGCGGTCTGAGGTTGCGGGGATAATAAGAGGCCGAGGAGGCATCGGAGGGGGCGGCTTTTCTATTCATAACCTCCTTTTTTAGACAGGACAGCGCCATTATCAGCCTGGTGTTTAAATCAGATTACACGCTGCAATTAAATAGAGGTATCGGGACGGGCGTGTTTCGTGTCTTCAAGGCCTTGTTTGTGGGGAATTAACTGTGCTGCGATACTGGAGTCATGTGTCGGAACTCGATAAGCCCAATAGCTTCAAGAAAAATGGGGTCAGAAACTTGAATCAACCCTGTGTCTGGACTAGGGTTGTACGGTAAACCGGTATTAGTATAGTACCGCGATACTAATGAATCATTTTTGGTACGTGTGGAGGACTCGCACCTCCGGGTTCCTCGGACCACCAATGACAGACATGACAGGCTTGACGGTTTGGAGATTTTGTTTACTTTTCAATAAACCTCCTTCTCTGGTCGCTTTTCAGCCTTCCGCGTCTTCTTCTCCGTCTCGCTCTCGCTTCCGCTCGGGCTCGGGTTCGTTCTCGGCCATCCACTCCGACTTCACCAACCCCCTCCTTTCCGGCTGCTGCCCTTTTATACAGTGACATGTGATGAGACAACTGCGCCCAGGTGGGCTGCAGGTCCTCAGGCCACGCCTCCTCACAGTATGATACCGCCTCTGAAATGTACCGGTTCCAACCACCCCTTTGTCGTCACGTCATGTCATTGCTGGTTTTACGAGCAGAGGAGCATGTTCGGCAGTGCACAATCACTGAGTACTTACAAGCAGACACAGTGTGTAGACAGAAAAGGTGGAATGGACGCATTTTGGCTTAAAAACTCAAGATAAAGGTGAAGTTATAACACTGAAACACCCTCAGGAAGAGGTGCTTTAAAGACATGGCTAGCTAGCTAGTGTTGTAGCTATTTCTAAATCACTAATCCTCGCCTCCATGGCGACAAATAAAGTAAGTTTCTTACAAGTATCATCCCTGAAGGACGAGGAATAGCTAAACATGTGTCACTACACACCGTAGCTCACCGGCATCACAATGTAAACAAACGCCATTGGTGGATCTACACCTGACATCCACTGTAATGATACCAAGTACATGCACATATTTAGTCAATACTACTATGATTAAGTCGATATTTTTTGGCGTCACAACATCATCTTTCGTTTTTTTTTAAATGTATATTATGTTTATAAACTCAGGAAATACGTCCCTTGACACATGAGGACTTTGAATATGACCAATGTATAATCCTGTAACTACTTGGTATCGGATTGATACCCAAATGTGTGGTATCATCCAAAACTAATGTAAAGTATCAAACAGAAGAATAAGTGATTATTACATTTTAACAGAAGTGTAGATAAAACATGACAGAGAAAGTAAGCAGGTATTAACAGTAAATGAACAAGTAGATTAATAATTCATTTTCTACCACTTGTCCTTAATAATGTTGACAAAATATTACAATGATAAATGACACAATATGTTACTGCATATGTCAGTAGACTAATTAGGAGCCTTTTGTTTGTTTACTTACTACTAAAAGACGAGTTGTCTTGTATGTTCACTATTTTATTTAAGGACTTAACTGCAAAAAGAAACATATGGGGACCGGTGCTTTTCAGAGGCGGTATAGTACTGAATATGATTCATTAGTATCGCGGTACTATAATAGTACCATGTGGAGGGGGCGTGGCCTGCTGACCTGCAGCGAAGCGGGGTGTGCCAGGACCGGCTTCGAGATCAGCGACAGGTGCGTAGATGGCCCACCTGGGCCTGCTTGTCTAATCACCTGTCGCTCTGTTAAAAGGCAGCAGCCGGGGAGGAGAGAGGTGGTGGAGTTGGAGCGAGAGCGAGAGACAGAGACAGCCAGACAAAGACAATTGCTGAAAAGCACCGGAGAGACTGAAATATTGCAAAATAAAACAGTGTTCTAAACCCTGAAAGGAACTGTCATGTCAGTGCTTGGTGGTCCGAAGAACCCGGAAGGGAGAAACCTCCACATACCGGTATACCGTACAACCCTAGTCTGGACTATATACAGTATACTTTCAGTCAGTGGCGGGCTGTGCGTTTCCCACCTAGGCTTTCAGTGATCTCCGACTTCAATGATTACCTCTCAAAATACCATCATTTATGTCACCACATGACCATTGTTGGAGAACTACTTTACAGAAACACATTTACGCACTACAACAGTGTAAAAAAAACGGGTTATTTTCCGGCGCATTTAAAAATCAATAAACCTGCATCAGCAATTAAAACATATCTTATGTGGTACCGTCAAAATAAAAATGTTAAAAAACATTAAAACATGAAAAAAATTAAGAAATTAAATATATGAACTCACCATTTGTAGCACCCGTTCGATGCCGTATAAGCAAGTGGTAACCCTCATAGTCGGTTGATTCGACTGGAAATGGCGGGCATTTCCCCATTTCATCGCCGGGACAGCTGAGCTAGCTTCCGGGGTTGGCCGACAGTCTCACAAGATGTAGTTTCTCTTTAAATATCCTTCTTGAAAATGGCCTGCAAATATATATATACCACCTAATTAATGTTTTGTTCTCCTTTGTGGGTTACGGCGCAACACTTCCTGCTAAATTGCAATTTGTGAATGACAATCCAATCACAGTCTCGCTAACATCAGGATACCGAGATAGGCTACTGTCAACAACTTGGGATCTGATTGGCTATCGCAACTGTCTATCAACTGTATGTGTTCTCAAAATTCATCCGCTAAGGGTCCCAGTGAGTATCCAATTACAGGACGCGTAAACGTCACGTTCAACGTGAGGCCATCTAGAAGGCCTTACTTGACAACAACTCGTGATCTGATTGGCTATTGCAATAATCAACCGTATGTGATCATTCACTTACAGTGCATTGTTGATTCTGAAGGCCCCGGGCAGATTTCGTACAGCATGGCAACATAAGCTAGCTGAATTCTGATTGGATACAAACTCTATCCCCAGGGGTCGGCAACCCAAAACGTTGAAAGAGCCATATTGGACCAAAAATACAAAAGATTATTCTGTCTGGAACCGCAAAAAAATTAAAAGTCTTATATGAGTGTTATAATTGTTATGTCGTACTGGGGAAGGAGACGGCACGACAACAGGATATCAAGCTCAATAGGTTTTATTGCGTGCTTGATGAGTGAATGGAGTGTGTATGCTACTATATGTGTTTGCATGAGAAACTATGTGAGTGAATTTCATCATATAAATACCGTAAGGGGTGTTGAGGTGCGTGTGGAATGAAAAGCATCCAAGTCCAAAGGGAATGATCCAAAAGGGTGTCCAATGTCCAAGCGGGGTCGTTGCAGGAGGGCGAAATCCAGAAGTCCAAAACAGGGTCAAGGATCGGGGAGAGCAAGCAGAGTCCAGGAGGGAAATGGCAGCGCAGGGATACATCGAGGCTGGGACACGGGTACTGTGGGGAGGAACGAAAGACAACACTGGGATCAGGAAATGAGGCACAAGGAAAAAGGCAAAAGAGCGAGAGCTGGAGGGAAGTCAGATACGTGAGGCTTACTGCGAGCAGAGCGACGTTCCGACGACGAGGAGTCAGCGTCGGGGCTCTTTATACTGTCGTCCCTCATCAAAGCCAGGTGCGTTGTTAGTAGAGTGTCTCCAGCTGCGGCGGGGTGTGGGCGCGGTCTGCGTGATGAGCGCGGGGGCGTGTCTGGTGCTCACAGCGGAGCCTCTGAGCGCTCCAGAAGCACAGGGAAGCAAGGAGCGCGCGTGTGCCGTAACAGTGCCCCCCTCCCCCTTATGCGAGGCCCCCGACGAGCGCCCAAGGGCTCCAGGGTTGGCCTGATAGAATTCCTTCAGAAGGCCGGGGTCAGCAAGGTAGGAAGCAGGGACCCAAGACCTATCCTCAGGTCCATAACCCTCCCAATCTACCAAATAAACTAACCCCCTCCCCTGCCTACGGACCCCAAGGATTTCCTTAACTGTCCAAACAGGATCACCATTGTCCAAAATTCTAGGAGGGGGAGGAGAGTGGATAACTAGAAACAGGCTTTATCTGGGAAACATGGACTACTGGGTGACGTTTAACTGAAGGTGGCAAAGATCATCTGACTGCAACAGGGTTGATGATAGCCTCAATAGTGAAGGGTCCTACAAAGCGGGGTGCGAGTTTACGTGATGGTACCTGTAGATGAAGGTCCTTGGTACGTATTAGTACTTGTTGACCTGGAGAGTAAACGGGGGCTGGAAAGCGTCTCCGGTTGGCACTGTTGCACATTCTTTCGGAAGATCTAAGCAGAGAAGCACGGGCTGCTTTCCAGACCTGGTGACACTTCTTGATATGTTTACGAGAGGAAGACACAGACGCTTCAATCTCCTGTTGGGGAAACATAGGGGGCTGGTAACCAAGAGAACACTCAAATGGCAATAACCCAGTAGCTGAACTCTTCATGGAGTTATATGCAAATTCGACCCATGGCAGGAACTTGCTCCATGAGGATGGTTGGCGAGTGGAAATGCAGCGCAACATGGTCTCCACACTCTGGTTAGCCCTCTCTGCCTGACCATTACTCTGCGGATGATAACCAGAAGTGAGGCTGACCATGGCCCCAATTCCCTTGCAGAAGGCCTGCCACACCCTGGATGTGAACTGGGGGCCACGGTCCGAGACAATATCCACCGGGATGCCATGTTGTTAAACAATGTGTGTGGTAAGAAGGTCAGCAGTTTCAGATGAAGATGGAAGTTTGGGAAGGGGAACAAAATGTGCAGCTTTGGAAAATCGGTCAATAAAGGTGAGTATGGCGGTATTACCTTGGGACGGAGGAAAACCAGTGATGAAATCCATAGAAATGTGAGACCATGGGCGACTGGGGACGGGGAGAGGACACAGCAGTCCTGCCGGCGGTCTGTGGGATGGTTTATTTCTAGCACAAGTACTGCATGCGGCGATAAACTCACGGGTATCCTTAGCCATGGATGGCCACCAGAACCGCCGGCGGATGAAGGAAAGAGTGCGTTGGAATCCCGGATGACAGGAAAAGACACTGGAATGCCCCCACTCCAAAACTTGAGGACGTAGTTCGCGATGGACGAATAGTCTGTTGGGATGTCTGCCTCCTGGTCCTGGTCTCTCACTCAATGAGTCTTGGACAAGACCCTCCACTTTCCAAGTGACCATGCCGATAATCCTGGAGGGAGGAAGAATGGTTTCTTCTGGAGTACTATCAGTGGTTTCTTCCGAGAACTGGCGAGAGAGTGCATCAGCTTTGGTGTTACAGGATCCTGGTCTGAAAGAGAGAACATAATTGAAGCGACCAAAAAATTGAGACCAACGGGCCTGCCGATCATTTAGTCTTTTGGCTGATCGGACATGAAGAAGGTTTCGGTGATCAGTGAGAACTTGAAATTGATGTTTAGCCCCTTCCAACCAATGTCTCCACTCCTTTAATGCCTCGTAGACAGCAAGTAACTCCCGGTTACCAGCATCATAATTACGCTCAGCAGAGGATAAACGTCTAGAAAAAAATGCACAAGGATGGATCTTGCTGTCCAGTTTGGAGCGTTGCGAAAGAACTGCCCCAACTCCGGAATCAGATGCATCAACATCAACAATGAAGGGGCAGTCTTGATCCGGATACACCAGGATGGGTGCAGAGACGAAGCTCCTCTTCAGGCACCAGAATGCCATACCTGCTTCACGGTTCCACTGAAAAGGTCTGTTGGTTGATGTAAGTGCATGAAGGGGTGCGGCCAACTTACTGAAATCCTTGATAAATCTTCTGTAAAATCCAGCAAATCCCAGAAAACGACGTAATTCGGTACGAGAAGAGGGTTGAGGCCATTCCACCACCGCCGTCACTTTCTTTGGATCAGCCTTGATGTGTCCCTTTTCAATGACAAAGCCGAGAAAATCAACTGACGAGGAATGAAACTCACATTTTTCAGCCTTGACAAATAGGCGGTTCTCCAGTAATCGTTGAAGGACGAGACGGACGTGGTGCTGGTGTTCCTGAGGGTCTTTGGAAAAAATTAGTATGTCATCCAGGTAGACTACAACAAATCGATCAATCATATCCCTAAGAATGTCATTAACAAGGGCCTGAAAAACAGCAGGAGCATTGGTCAGTCCAAAAGGCATAACCCTATATTCAAAATGACCCAGATGAGTATTAAATGCTGTCTTCCACTCATCTCCCTCCCTGATGCGGACCAGATGATACGCATTGCGAAGATCTAACTTGGAGAAGATGGTGGCAGGGGTGAGAGGTTCAAATGATGAATTAAGCAAAGGTAGAGGATACTTGTTCTTGATGGTGATACCGTTAAGTTGACGGTAGTCGATGCAAGGACGAAGTGACCCATCCTTCTTGCTCACAAAGAAAAATCCAGCGGCGACAGGTGATTTAGATGGTCTGATGATTCCAGAAGCAAGAGATTCAGAGATGTAATCCTTCATAGCTTGTTTTTCAGGGAGGGACAAATCATACAATCGACTGCTAGGGAGGGCTGCATTAGGGATGAGGTCGATAGTGCAGTCCTAAGGTCTGTGAGGTGGCAGAGACAGGGCTTGTTCCTTACTGAAAACGGTGCCTAAATCGTGGTAAACTTTAGGGACTCGGTAGAGGTCCACCGGTGGTGACGCTGGTCTAGGGCTTTCGGAATGAACTGCTGCAGATTTGAGACATTGAGCATGGCAGTGATTACTCCAAGCCAGAATCTTGCCAGTAGACCAGGAGATGTGGGGATCATGTTGAACTAGCCAAGATCGGCCTAGGACGAGGGGGGCTACTGGAGCGTCCAAAACCCAGAAGCTGATGGTCTCTGTGTGGTTGCCAGAAACAGTAAGGGACAATGGTTTAGTGCGATATTTGATAGGGCCCAAAGGGTGACCATCTAGAGCCTGGGCAGAGAGAAAAATTTCTAAAGGTACTAATGGAATAAACTTTTCTTTGGCGTACCTTAAGTCCATGAAACTTTCATCGGCTCCGGAGTCCAGGTAAGCGTCCATAAATAACGTCCTAGCTTCCCAGGTCAAGCTAGCGGGGAACAAAATACTGGGGTTCCTCCTGGAGGGAGTCGTGGGAATTGTAGTTTGGCTCACCAGGATCCCCTTGACTGGTGAGCCCGATCTTTTGGCCGAAGAGTGCAGTCACGTATCAGATGATCTGCCCGACCATAATAAAGACAGAGTCGGAGTTGGAACCTCCGTTCTCGTTCCTCAAAGGATAGTTGAGACCTGCCAATCTGCATGGGTTCTTGAGGTGCGGTAAGAATCGGTCTTATGGTGACAGGACTTCGGGTGAAGGGACGGTTAGTAGACCCAGAGACTCTAGCAGAAGCAGTGTTGCCAAAACTGATCTCCCTCTCCGCCTCACGTTCCAAAAGTCTTTGGTCAAATAGAAAGGTTAATTCAATGAGGTCTTGACAGTTAGCAGATCTGTCTCGCAACAAACCGTCCTTAATAGACTCATTGAGTCCTCTACGATAAGCGCTTTGCAGTGCCTTGTCGTCCCATCCACTCCATGACGCCAGGGTTCTAAACTCCAAGGTATAAGAAGCCACTGATCGGGAACCCTGTCGCAAAGAATGTAGTTTAGAAGCGGCGTCTCCGCCATTAGCAGGATGGTCAAATTACAGCCAAAAATTATTTGCGAAAAGCCGCAAAATTGGTGTTTATTCCAGAGTTATTACTGAGAGCAGAAGTAGCCCATTTCAGCGCTGGCCCGGATAGTAGGGAAAATATAAAGGCAATTTTAGCACCGTCATTAGCATAACGTGAAGGTTGGTGTAGAAACATGAACTCACATTGAACCAAGAAGCCACGACAGTCTTCAAAATTTCCCTCAACATTTTTAGGGCTAGCTATCTTAGGTTCCCGGAGGGGTGTAGCTCCCCCGGTGGCGAGTGTGTTGGGTGGGCTAATGACAGGTGTGGGGGGTGTCATCTGACCAGTGCTGAGGTTGTCGATTTTGGACAACAGGCTGGCGAAAGCAACGTCCAATTTGTCCTCCAGGGTGGAAAAACGGATCTGGTGTTGTTGGATGGCAGACTGAAGTGAGGGCAAGTCGGCACTGGGGGAAGTCCTAGCCAGAGGTCCATGCGAAGACTTAGGAGTGCTGTCTGGTTCCATTGTGGTCGGAACGTACTGTTATGTCGTACTGGGGAAGGAGACGGCACGACAACAGGATATCAAGCTCAATAGGTTTTATTGCGTGCTTGATGAGTGAATGGAGTGTGTATGCTACTATATGTGTTTGCATGAGAAACTATGTGAGTGAATTTCACCATATAAATAGCGTTAGGGGTGTTGAGGTGCGTGTGGAATGAAAAGCATCCAAGTCCAAAGGGAATGATCCAAAAGGGTGTCCAAGGTCCAAGCGGGGTCGTTGCAGGAGGGCGAAATCCAGAAGTCCAAAACAAGGTCAAGGATCGGGGAGAGCAAGCAGAGTCCAGGAGGGAAATGGCAGCGGAGGGATACAGCGAGGAACGAAAGACAACACTGGGATCAGGAAATGAGGCACAAGGAAAAAGGCAAAAGAGCGAGATCTGGAGGGAAGTCAGATACGTGAGGCTTACTGCGAGCAGAGCGACGTTCCGACGACGAGGTGTCAGCGTCGGGGCTCTTTATACTGTCGTCCCTCATCAAAGCCAGGTGCGTTGTTAGTAGAGTGTCTCCAGCTGCGGCGGAGTGTGGGCGCGGTCTGCGTGATGAGCGCGGGGGCGTGTCTGGTGCCTATGAGCGCTCCAGAAGCAGAGGGAAGCAAGGAGCGTGCGTGTGCCGTAACAATAATGAAGGCATGAACACATGAACTAAGTGTCTATATTAGCTATATCAGCCTACTATCAAAATGACTATGATAGTGGTCTGAAGCAAATCTTCGTTGACAGAAATATTGAAATGTAATATTTATTCTACACATTTTCACAACATTAGAAACCATTAGTAAATCAGAGGCTACTCAGAAGGTGAGATAACTCCTGGAATTACTGGCTTTTAATGGCCAAAGGTATAGATGTGTGTGTCCAAGTTAAAGGAAACGGCAGTCTGTCTTCTTCTAATGGATTTATTACAATATTTGGCAAGCTAGATATTGTTTGCTGTGATCTGGAACAACATGGCACACAAACTATCAGAAATGTGTCACAACGTGGTTTTCGCTTACTGCGGGGTCGTTCTCCCAGGAAGGCAAACGGACGACTCCGGACAGGACTTGCAGGTAGGAACATGATATCATTTTAAGAAACAATCAACGAGGTACAAAACAGAAAACAACCCGAAGACAAGCGTGCCTATCGCACGCGGAAGCTAAGGCAAAAACTTAGGACATGAAACTATAGACATGAACCTCACGAAACCGTGGCATGAAACAAACACGAAACTGTGGCATGAAACAACTAGCATTAACTATGGCATCGAACAAACACGAAACTGTGGCATGAAACCAATAGCATTAACTATGGCATCGAACAAACACAAAACTGTGGCATGAAACCAATAGCATTAACTATGGCATACAACAAACACGAAACTGTGGCATGAAACCAATAGCATTAACTATGGCATAGAACAAACACGAAACTGTGGCATGAAACCAATAGCATTAATTATGGCATCGAACAAACACGAAACTGTGGCATAAAACCAATAGCCTTAACTATGGCATACAACAAACAAAACTGTGGCATGAAACCAAAAGCATTAACTATGGCATAGAACAAACACGAAAATGTGGCATGAAACCAATAGCATTAACTATGGCATAGAACAAACACGAAACTGTGGCATGAAACCAATAGCATTAACTATGGCATAGAACAAACACGAAACTGTGGCATGAAACCAATAATGATGCCAGGACGACTGACTGGCAAAGGCAGGCCTAAATAGTCCTCTGATTAGAAGCAGGTGCGCGTCCCGAACACCAGAGGCAGGTGAAAATCATAAGTAGCCATGGTAACTAAAACAAACTCAGGTGTCAAACAGGAACTAAAAGAGTCCAAAACTAACAGAACATAACAAAAACATGATCCGTACCACGGATCATGACAAAATGCAGCCAATATTACATACAGATAATGTGCCATCAGACATGCTATAAATAAAGGAAATTAAAAGAGCTCAAATATAGCTACAAACGATGCATAGTGATGCAATATGTACATACAGCTAGCCTAAATAGCATGTTAGCATTATTAACTCGCAGTCATGCACTGATCAAATATGCCGGATTAGCACTCCAACAAGTCAATAACATCGACAAAGCTCACCTTTGTGCATTCACGCACAGCATAAAACGTTTGGTGGACAAAAGGACAAGACGCAGTGGAAGATTTGACATGTAAAAACAAACTGTTGCTGACCCCCGGTCTAACCTTAAAACAACAGTACTGGAACGAGCATCATATGACATGAAGAGAATATGAATACTTTTAGATATTTAGGGAAAGTAAATTATCTTTAATTATGATCATGATTTCTGGTTATGTTAGGACAGCAGAGAAGGCGTTGCTGGGCCTGACGGCACCCCACTGGTATCAGTGAGGGAATTGAAAGAAAGAAACCAAGCCTGGAGTTTGATGAAATGCGAACAAGTACACTACCAGTGGCACCCACGGTTATTTGCATAACTTGTCACCTGTACAATAAATGTAGATGGAAAAGTAACGGGATAGAGCTGTAAGAGGGGCAGAGGGATAGAGGGCAGGAAGGGTGGAGAGATAGAGGGATATAGGGGTAGAGAGATAGAGGTGTAGATATATAGATGGTTATAGGGGTAGAGAGACAGAGAGGTGGAGGAGATAGAGAGATATGGGGGTACAGGGCCAGACAGACAGGGATATGGGGTAGAGCAGGGGTGTGAAACTTGTTTTCATTGAGGGCCACATCGCAGTTATGGTTGCCCTCAGAGGGCCGCTTTTAACAATGAGTAATATATATATATATATATATATATTAAGGGGTGTGAAAAAATCGATTCAAATTTGAATCGCGATTCTCACGTTGTGCGATTCAGAATCGATTCCCATTTTGAAAAAAAAATGGATTTTTTTATTTATTTAAAAAAAAATGTTTTACATTTTTTTAT
>NC_084753.1:26280560-26293060 GCF_033978785.1 Entelurus aequoreus | reverse complement strand
AGGTAGGCAAGGTCTCAAGAAGGTAAGAAATACAAGAATGTGTGTGTGTGTGTGTGTGTGTGTCCCGCTGACGAGAGGCCAATAGGGAAATCAGTAGAGACGCTTTAAATACTCTAATGCAGTCAAATTGTTTTCAGATTTACCATTGATGGACAGTTTCCTTTCAAGCATCTAACTACCTCCACACACACACACTTGTCCACAACAAGCGGCGGTCAGTCGCTCCGAGTCTGGACATCGTTACAACGCTCTTTACCCGACCTTTGGCCCCTGACCTGTGATCCTGACATGCTGCTGCGTCGTGAGCCACCGACGTGGCCAGGATGGAGGACTAATCTGCGGCAGGAAGTCACGGCCGGAAAAGAAGGAGAAGGCCTGATTGATATGAACCTAAATAAAGCAATACAGATCAAAGGCGGAGATAAGCCCTGGTGGAGGTCTCGTGGAAAGAAAAAAAGTCTTCGATATCTGCAGAAACGGGAGTCGTGAGGTGTGAGCGAGGCATCCGGATTTTGCTTTGCGCCCGATTGCTGACACATTTAGGATGGAATGAAAGGTGAGAAAGGACCTTTTACACAGAAATAAACACAATTGAGGGAGGAAGTCTATCACTACTCTGCTTATCACTGTTTGAAGATCCTTTATGGCACAGGCGTCAAACTCAAGGCCCAAATCTGGCCCGTCACATTATTTTATGTGGCCCCGTGAAAGCCTGGAAATAATAGGAGTTAATAAAATGCTTCAACTTTTGTTACTAAATATATTTGTTTCCCTTTTAACATTAAAAATCATGTACTGCATGCAATTGCATATCTTTTAAAAGTCATTATCAACATCAAAACATTATCATGTATTTCAAAAATATTTTTTAGTTTAAATAAAGATAAATACTGTACTTAAATATCTGCTTGACTTATGATTCCAAAACAAATGATCAATCAATCAAATTGTAGACTGTAAAATTGACAATAGAATTTACGGTTAAATTCTGCCGACTGAGTTTTTTTTACCGTAAAATCAGTTTTTTTTTCCATATACAGTAAGACACTAAAACATTAAAAAACATTAAAAAAAAACATTTAAACAACAAGATTTTACGGTAAAGAAAAAAAAAAGGCAGCTCTTTTGCATGAATTATACGGCTAAAACAGAGGTATTGTTTCTCCATTCCATTCCATTTATTCCATTTTTTTTATATGCTGTAAAAAAAATACACTGACTGAGCTGCCAGTTTTTAAAGTAAAAAATTCATATTTTTTTTTGCAACTTATGTAAAAAATGTATTGTTAATGTATTTTATATTATTATACACATTAGCATACACATTTATATTCATATATTACTCATTGTTACAATCGGCCCTCTGAGGGCAACCATGACTGCGATGTGGCCCTCAATGAAAAGAAGTTTAACACCTCTGCTTTAAGGCGTCAAAAAATAATAAAAAAATAATAAAATGGTCTCTTTGCGAGCACGCAGACTCAAATTGCACGCATGCGGACTGATTATATGCCCGGGCGCGACCTCTCTGTATGCTGCGTTCCACCCTTTTGTAGCTTAGGGACGGGCATTAAATACGACATTTTTGCAACTCCCCTCCTTTCTGATTGGTCACTTTAAAAGATTGTCGTGTAAACATGTAAAAAACCCGAAACCAGGGAAGTTGGCACGTTGTGTAAATAAAAAAAGGAAAACAATGTTTTGCAAATCCTTTAACTTACTGTATATCCAATTGAATAGACTGCAAAGACAAGATATTTAATGTTGGAACGGAGAAACTTTGTTATCCTTTGCAAATATTAGCTCATTTGGAATTTGATGCCTGCAACATGTTTCAAAAAAGCTGGCACAGGTGGCAAAAAAGACTAAGAAAGTTGAGGAATGCTCATCAAACACTAATTTGGAACATCCCACAGGTGAACAGGCTAATTGGGAACAGGTGGGTGCCATGATTGGGTATAAAAGCAGCTTCTATGAAATGCTCAGTCCTTCACAAACAAGGATGGGGCGAGGGTCACCACTTTGTGAACAAATGTGTGAACAAATTGTCCAACGTTTAAGAACATTTCTTAACAACCTAATGCAAGGAATTTAGGGATTTCACCATCTACGGTCCGTAATATCATCAAAAGGTTCAGAGAATCTGGAGAAATCACTGCACGTAAGCAGCAAGGCTGAAAACCAACATTGAATGCCAGTGAACTTCGATCCCTCAGGCGGTGCTGCATCAAAAACCGACATCAGTTTGTAAAGGATATCACCACAAGGGCTCAGGAACACTTCAGAAAACCACTGTCAGTAACTATTGTTCGTTTCTACATCTGTAAGCACAAGTTAAAACTGTACTTTGCCAAAGCCATTTATTAACAACACCCAGAAACGCCGCTGGCTTCACTGGGCCCGAGCTCATCTAAGATGGACTGATGCAAAGTGGAAAAGTGTTCTGTGGTCTGACGAGTCCACATTACAAATTGTTTTTGGAAACTGTGGACGTCGTGTCCTCTGGACCATAGAGGAAAAGAACCATCCTGACTGTTATAGGCGCAAAGTTCAAAAGCCAGCATCTGTGATGGTATGGGGGTGTATTAGTGCCCAAGACATGGGTAACTTACACATCTGTGAAGGCACCATTAATGCTGAAAGGTACATACAGGTTTTGGAGCAACATATGTTGCCATCCAAGCAACGTTATCATGGACGCCCCTGCTTATTTCAGCAAGACAATGCCAAGCCACGTGTTACAACAGCATGGCTTCGTAGTAAAAGAGTGCGGGTACTAGACTGGCCTGCCTGTAGTCCAGACCTGTCTCCCATTGAGAATGTGTGGTGCATTATGAAGCATAAAATACCACAACGGAGACTGTTGAACAACTTAAGCTGTACATCAAGCAAGAATGGGGAAAACTTCCACCTGAAAAGCTTCAAAAATTGGTCTCCTCAGTTCCCAAATGTTTACTGAGTGTGGTTAAAAGGAAAGGCCATGTAACACAGTGGTAAAAATGCCCCTGTGCCAACTTTTTTAAAATGGGTTGCTGCCATTAAATTCCAAGTTAATGATTATTTGCAAAAAATAAATTAGTTTCTCAGTTGGAACATTAAATATCTTGTCTTTGCAGTCTATTCAATTGAATAGAAGTTGAAAAGGATTTGCAAATCATTGTATTTTGTTTTTATTTACCATTCACACAACGCAGCTTGGATAGGCTCCACAGAAAGGGACAAGCGGTAGAAGAAGGATAAATGTTCAAGCACCATCTTTATCACTGACGATGGTCCCGGCTTGAACTGGGCATGCAGCCAATGTTGATTCATCCACTCAGTGTTTAATTGTTCTACTTTCCTTTTGTTTGGCACGCTGCCCCACGGAAGAGTCGGTTTCACGCTTGGGGGACATAAAGAAGTACAAAAAGTTAACTACCGTATTTGCAACGGACTGCTGATGAGCGGGTCTAGTCAGGTCTATTTTCATACCAAAGTCGCACCGGATTATAAGGTACATTAAAAGGAGTCATATTATTATTTATTTTTTCTAAATGTAAAAGACTTCCTTGTGGTCTACATAACATGTAATGGTGGTTCTTTGGTCAAAATGTTGCATAGATGATGTTTTAAGAAGTGTCAAAAGATGGAGCTAACTGTTTTAATGACATTCAGACTTTACTTCAATCAATAACGGAGCAGCATCTCCTCATCCGTGGCTCACTAGTGCAACAACAACAACGCCGGAAATGTGTCCCGTGGAAAAACCGTCCGGCCAGAACTCTCTAGTAACTAAAGTTCCTTGGGTGAATAATGTAAACTCACTACACCGGTTTGTTTTAGCGCTTTCATGGAGAGTTTACTGACAGATGTAAGAAAGAACTTTACACTACTTTATATTAGAAATGGCAACAGCGGAGGATGAATGTCCCATAACAAGAAGATAAGAGAGAAAGAAGAAGCTTATTGACTACTACGGCACGGACTACAAAGGCGGACTAGCGCAAATTTTCAGGACTTATGCAGATCACAAATACACTTCAGCAGGTACCAGAAGTAGAGATGTCCGATAATATCGGTCTGTCGATTTTATCGGTCGATAAATGATTTAAAATGTAATAACGGAAAGTATCGGTCTCAAAATTATTGGTATCGGTTTCAAAAAGAAAAATGTATGACTTTACGGAGTGGTACACGGACGTAGGGAGAAGTACAGAGCGCCAATAAACCTTAAAGGCACTTCCTTTGCGTGCCGGCCCAGTCACATAATATCTACGGCTTTTCACACACACAAGTGAATGCACGCATACTTGGTCAACAGCCATACAGGTCACACTGAGGGTGGACGTATAAACAACTTCAACACTGTTACAAATATGCGCCACACTGTGAACCCACACCAAACAAGAATGACAAACACATTTTGGGAGAACATCCGCACCGTAACACAACATAAACACAACAGAACAAATACCCAGAACCCCTTGCAGAACTAACTCTTCCAGGATGCTGCAATATACAGCCCCGCTATCCTCACCCCCCACCCCCACCCACCTCAACCTCCCCATGCTCTCTCAGGGAGAGCATGTCCCAAATTCCAAGCTGCTGTTTTGAGGCATGTTAAAAAAAATAATGCACTTTGTGACTTCAATAATAAATATGGCAGTGCCATGTTGGCATTTTTTTCCATAACTTGAGTTGATTTATTTTGGAAAACCTTGTTACATTGTTTAATGCATCCAGCGGGGCATCACAACAAAATTAGGCATAATAATGTGTTAATTCCACGACTGTATATATCGGTATCGGTTGATATCGGAATCGGTAATTAAGAGTTGGACAATATCGGAATATCGGATATCGGCAAAAAAGCCATTATCGGACATCTCTAACCAGAAGGTGAGAAAAGTTGCTTTTGCATAATATTGCGAAACAAAACCCCAGATAATATGTCTGCTAATGGGTGCCATTTTGCGGTCCTTATACACACACCATAACAATACTCGTACTTCTGACTACGGTAGCCGTAATGGGCCGACAATCCATCAAGCGGTGCGGCTTCAAAGTCAAACTAAAACCATTTTGACAGATTGTTGAGTGCCGTGTGTAATGTTCTATATTCTCAATGGAACATTTACAGTTTTGGTGTTGTTTACTGGCATCATATTGCAGTCTACACGTATCTCTTATGTGTGACTGCCATCTACTGGTCACACTTATTACACCATGTACCAAATAAAATTGCTTCGAGGTCGGTAAGCACAACCAGAATTATGCTGTACATTAGGCGCACCAAGTTATAAGGCGCAGTCGATTTTTGAGAAAATGAAAGGATTTTAAGTGCGCCTTATTGTCCGAAAAATACGGTACTTGAAATTTAGGAATATAAATCGACCTATCGATCAATCGTTGCATCCCTAATGTATATGTAAGTACATGTTTATTAATCTCAATAATTGTGTTGTGTTTTTGTTACAAACTCAGGGCATAATTCCGTGGACAAAGGAAGACTTTTAAGGGGAAATAACCAAGCAGATAGTTTTTGTTTTTGTCGAGTTAGTGTACTATTGACTTTGTTGTGATCAAACAATTGTATGTAATAAAGTAAAATGCCACACAGACACACTGTCCCATGTGAAAGACACAGAGAACTGACGTCTCTGATGTGCTAATTCAAGGATTCAATTATGTAGACTCTCTGTCTGGACGGCTTGTAAAGCAAGGAGAGGAGAAGAGAGGTAAAGAAAATGGAGTGGCGAGGAGGTGAGAAAGCTATAGAGGTAGGAGGGCAGGTAAGGCAGGGGGTCGGGGGGCAAACAGTAGGGGTGAAAAAGAAAGGGACAAAAGGGGAAGTGTCGATGTGACTGTAGGGAAGACAAGAGGAGAGAGCGGGCTTGGGTTAGATAAGAGGAGTGCAGGGGAGGGGAGGTGAATAGTGGACATGAATGGAGGCGCAAGGCAAGGGAAGGCACTCTGGAATATGTAAGAATATGTTATGCATTTGTAATCCGCCTGGTCCACCCCCTTCAACCGGTGTACCCCGAATGAGAGTGCGAGAGCTCTTGGCATTGAGCTAAAAGCTCAAACTTTCAACTCGGTGTCTAGCGCAAACTCTTTAAGGGGAACTGCACTCTTTTTGGAATTTTGCCCTTCATCTACCATTCCTAAGTGAGACAAGAGCACTTTCCCCTTTCTGTGCATACTAGATATTGAAACAACTGTTGGTACAAGGCGGTATCAATGCAGGTAACAGGATCCATTAGCTCGGGCTAAAAAAAAAAAAAAATTGAAAAATATTTTTTGAGTTCCATAGGTCCCGGGAAGAGCCAAAATGACCAAAATGTCAAAAATACACCCCAGGTATGACGCACAGGGAAGCCGGGAAGAAAAAGGCAAAAACAGGCCAAAATGTGAGAAAATGCAGAATATTGTCAAAAATACCTACCCAGTTTTGAGTTTCAGAAGTCCCGGGAAGAGCCAAAAATGGGAAAAAATTCAAAAATACACCCCAGGATGACGCACAGTGAAGCCGGGCAGAAAAACGCAAAAACAGCCCAAAATGTAAAAAATGCTGAAAATGTTCAAAATTCCCTACCCGGAATTTGAGTTCCATAACTAACTGTAATATCAATTCACACTAGCTGGGAAAAAAAACGTAAAAACAGCCCAAAATGTGAAAAATGCTAAAAAAAAATTCAAAAATACATAACCGGGTTTGAGTTCCATAAGTCCAGAGAAGAGCCACAATGACCAAAATGTCAAATATACACCCAGGAATGATGCACAGGGAAGCCGTAAAGAAAAAGGCAAAAACAGCCCAAAATGTGAAAAATGGGGAAAATTATAAAAAATGCAAAAATATTTCCATGAGTCCCGGGAAAAGCCAATAATATATATCTCTATCTTTGTTGTTATTATTGTTGTTTTCATCCAATTTGATTTTATTGTTTCGATCTTGTACGGTGTCCTTGAGTGCCCAGAAAGGAGCTTTATAAATAAAATGTATTATTATTATTATTATTATTATTATATGACCAACATGTCAAAAATACACCCAGGAATGATGCACAGGGAATCCGGGAAGAAAAAGGCAAAAACAGCAAAAAAGTTCAAAAATCCCTACCCGTGTTGGCGTTCCATAAGTCCTGAGAAAAGCCAAAAGGACCAAAATGTCAAAAATACACCCAGGAATGACTCACAGGGAAGCCAGAAAAAACAAACGCAAAAATAGCCCAAAATGTAAAAAATGGCGAAAATGATCAAAAATACCTACCAAAAACAGCCCAAAATGTGAAAAATTTCAAAAATCCCTACCCGGGTTTGAATTCCATAAGTCCTGAGAAGAGTCAAAAGGACCCAAATGTCAAAAATACACCCAGGAATGATGCACAGGGAAGCCGGGAAGAAAAAGGCTAAAAACGGCTAAAAAAATATATAAAAAAATCTAAAAACTGTCAACAATGCTTCATGTACATGCTGTGATCTGCATTTTAAATTTGCCTTGCTCAAATAATTGTACCTTATAAAAGAGAATAAGATCAAATATTGTTCTGATATTGTTTAACTGTAAACAGCACTCAACATAAATAAATGAAAACATTAACTGAACATTAACTGAACTTTTGGCCCTTACTGTACATTGTTAGCTGTCTCTTATGGATCAGTGTTATATTATTTAGAATGCACATAAAAGGATTGGGGTTTACCAAGGTACACCTGGTTAGGGATGACAACAAAAAGAGACCCAGAGGGTCCACGGCCTTACGGGTCATCCTGCTGTCGCTATCTGATCTCGACTTCCTCTCCACGTCTGTAAATGCAGTTTGAAGAGCAGCATGTAAATCACTAATCTTGCTATGATTTGCATCGCGACCTCTGAGTGAAATCCATACGAGGGCAGCGGAAGGTGAGCGGCTTGATTTAGCCATCCGTACGCGCACTCGGGGGAGTAATGTGCTGCACTACATCGTATTTGTATGATATACGACCTTTTCCATCACATTGTTTATGGCTGAGAAGAACTACAGAAGTGGGCTTTTATCTATACACTAGCCATTCATTGACTGTGGGAATCCACAACCCTTTAAGGCTGGGGGGACACAGGAATAAGCCTTGTTTTGGTGCAGGGGTCCTTTGGAAACTGGAGTATTTAAATAAACATGTTTTTCATGGTATACACATTCATTTCTGTACAGCATGTATATATGTATCATATTTTGTCTAAGACCAACTGTATGCACATTCATGGCCTTCAACCATGAGCAAACGTTGTTTTACAAAACCCAAAACAAGTGAAGTTGGCACGTTGTCTAAATGGTAAATAAAACGGAATACAATGATTTGCAAATCCTTTTCAACCTGTGTTCAATTGAATAGACTGCAAAGACAAGATACTTAATGTTCAAACTGAGTAACTTGATTTTTTTTGGCAAATAATCATTGACTTTGAATTTAATGGCAGCAACACATTGCAAAAACGTTGGCACAGGGGCATTTTTACCACTGTGTTACATGGCCTTTCCTTTTAACAACACTCAGTAAATGTTTGGGAAATGAGGAAACCAATTTTTTGAAGCTTTTCAGGTGGAATTATTTCCCATTCTTGCTTGATGTACAGCTTTAGTTGTTTAACAGTCCGGGGTCTCTGTTGTGGTATTTTAGGCTTCATATTCCACCACACATTTCCAATGGGAGACAGGTCTGGACTACAGGCAGGCCAGTCTAGTACTATGAAGCCACAATGTTGTAACATGTGGCTTGGCATCGTCTTGCTGAAATAAGCAGGGGCGTCCATGATAACGTTGCTTGGATGGCAACATATGTTGCTCCAAAACCTGTATGTACCTTTCAGCATTAATGGTGCCTTCACAGATGTGTAAGTTACCCATGCCTTGGGCAATAATACACCCCCATACCATCACAAATGCTGGCTTTTCAACTTTGCGCCTATAACAATGCTTGTTTGTGAATGACTGAGCATTTCATGGAAGCTGCTTTGATACCCAGTCATGGCACCCACCTGTTCCCAGTTAGCCTGTTCACCTGTGCGATGTTCCAAATAAGCGTTTGATGAGTATTCCTCAACTTTCTCAGGTCTTTTTGGCCACTTGTGCCAGCTTTTTTTAAACATGTTGCAGGCATCAAATTTAAAATGAGCTAATATTTGCAAATCAAGTTTTCCAGTTCGAACGTTAAATATCATGTCTTTGCAGTATATTCAATTGAATATAAGTTGAAAAGGATTTGCAAATCATTGTATTTTGTTTTTATTTACCATTTACACAACGTGCCAACTTCACTGGTTTTGGGTTTTGTATATTTGAATCGATGCGGTACTAATTCTCAGTATCCGTAATATCATCAAAGGGTTCAGAGAATTTGGAGAAATCACTGCACATAAGCAGCTAAGCCCATGACCTTCGATCCCTCAGGCTGTACTGCATCAACAAGCAACATCAGTGTGTAAAGGATATCACCACATGGGCTCATGAACACACATATATTAGGGCTGTCAAGTGATACATTTTTTAATCAGATTATCATACTCTAAACCTGTAATTAATCATGATTAGTCACGGGTTATTATTTGCTTGCATAAATCAAGAAAATACCCTAATATTTGGGTACAAATGCAACCTGGTAGTGCAGGAACATTTTTCAAATGTTTTACTGAACTGCAAGTCATTGATTTGCTCAACAATTGGTGAAAATAAGTATAGTCAAAATTAAGTGCACAGTTTGAAGTATTTGCAGTTTAATATAAACTTGCAAAGAAGGTACAGTTACTAATGTATCAAACACACTGAAAAACAGTGCACCATTTCATCGTCTTTACATTAAACAATTGTTGAAAGAAACAATATGCAAAACACATACATACATGTTGAATTTGCAAATGCAAACATGTAATTCTCTCCTCTTGAACTTTCTTAACACGTCTGAAAAATAAATACAAACATTACCAGAAGGCAGTATTGGCATAAAATATCTATTTGTAAAACCTGGTTCAGGACAATTTGGATGAAGTTTGCCAGCATCAGGTAATCCGGTAATTTACCTCAATTGAAATTTTGAACAGTTACCAAGGCTTTGTATCCTTCAATCAAGACGCTTTTTTCCGAAAGCAAAAAAGGATGTGAGTCACAGACACACACAGCAACATCTGTGCATGATGAAGTGGTCAGCCACTCTTGTGTAAAAAAAAAAACTGGACGAGGCCTTAAAGGCATTCCTCCATTTTACGACTTGGTGAGAGAGCACGACGGCTGAGGGTAACGAGGAGGCCAACAGCTCGAGTGTCGGTTACGCCACCACCCCCCTGATCCCTATCACGGCCCTCCGTCACGCCAAACAAACAAACAAACAAGAGCACAAACAATGGTGGTAATTGACATTCCTGTTGAGTTGGAATGCCAACACCCCACCCCTCTTAGATGCATTGTGTTGCTACTGGGGTCTATCTCCTCACGATCATCGCAAACCTCCCTAGCTGCTCACTAGCTCAGCCAGGGAGCCAATTTTGGAAACGGGTGACACATGCAGTGGTGTAGAACTGCCACGGCTGTGGTGATGCACGGGTACAACAGGCAAAGTTATGCAGTGACCCACCAGATCCAGAAAATGGTGCGTCAGTAGGAAAATCGGATTGCTAACCTACTCAGTGGCCTACTGGTTAGAGCAGTGGTTCATAACCTTGTTGGAGGTACGGAACCCAACCAGTTTCATATCCGCACACACCAAACCGTAATCATAAAATGATGTCATTACATTAAAGAAATAGTAATAAAGATATATTTTACAAACAGAAAGTTACAGGAATGTACACATGATCCCATGTTTACATCTCATTGTGCAACATGTGAATATTTTGGTGGGAACTAAATGAGATATCTGAAAGGGGTACACATTATTTCCAAAGTAGGACCCCCCCCACCCAGACATAATACTAGTACACAGCTCATGAAAAAACAATATGTTATAGTCATTTTAAGTGGGCTAAAACACTTATATTAGAAAATATCCATCCATCCATCCATCTTCATCCGCTTATCCGAGGTCGGGTCCGCGGGGGGCAGCAGCCTAAGCAGGGAAACCCAGACTTCCCTCTCCCCAGCCACTTCGTCCAGCTCATCCCGGGGGATCCCGAGGCGTTCCCAGGCCAGCCGGGAGACATAATCTTCCCAACGTGTTCTGGGTCTTCCCCGTGGCCTCCTACCGGTCGGACGTGCCCTAAACACCCTAGGGAGGCGTTCAGGTGGCATCCTGACCAGATGCCCGAACCACCTCATCTGGCTCCTCTCGATGTGGAGGAGCAGCGGCTTTACTTTGAGCTCCCCCTGGATGGCAGAGCTTCTCACCCTATCTCTAAGGGAGAGCCCCGCCACCCGGCGGAGGAAACTCATTTCGGCCGCTTGTACCCGTGATCTTGTCCTTTCGGTCATAACCCAAAGCTCATGACCATAGGTGAGGATGGGAACGTAGATCGACCGGTAAATTGAGAGCTTTGCCTTCCGGCTCAGCTCCTTCTTCACCACAACGGATCGATACAGCGTCCGCATTACTGAAGACGCCACACTGATCCGCCTGTCGATCTCACGATCCACTCTTCCCTCACTCGTGAACAAGACTCCGAGGTACTTGAACTCCTCCACTTGGGGCAGGGTCTCCTCCGCAACCTGGAGATGGCACTCCACCCTTTTCCGGGCGAGAACCATGGACTCGGACTTGGAGGTGCTGATTCTCATCCCGTCCCACACTCAGCTGCGAACCGATCCAGTGAGAGCTGAAGATCCTGGCCAGATGAAGCCAACAGGACCACATCATCTGCAAAAAGCAGAGACCTAATCCTGCAGCCACCAAACCAGATCCCCTCAACGCCTTGACTGCCCCTAGCCAGGGATACAGTGAAGACCTCGACGGCGAGCAGGCGGAAGACGGTAGATGTAAGAACTACCACAACGGCTGCGATGGCGAAGAAGGGCTGCAACAGAAAAGGGTCCCAGTCGTCTTGGACTCCATGCCACTGGGACCCTGACCGATTCTGTCAAAGAGTCAGTGGTGACTGTCCTGTGCACCAGTCTCCCCACGTAAAACAAAGTCACGCACAGGCATCCTCCATAAAGGGATACACCCCTACCAGGAGGATCGTCATACTCGTTCGAGTGACCGCCGATGACGCCCTGGACAAGTCGCCACCTCATCGCAGGCCAACACAGAGACAGGCAACATTCACACTCACATTCACACACTAGGGCCAATTTTTTGTGTTGCCGATCAACCTTATCCCCAGGTGCATGTCTTTGGAGGTGGGAGGAAGCCGGAGTACCCGGAGTGGAACCCACGCAGTTCACGGGGAGAACATGCAAACTCCACACAGAAAGATCCCAAGCGCAGGATCGAATCCCGGACCCTTCGTATTGTGAGGCAGACGCACTGTAAAAGTTAAAGTACCGAATGATTGTCACACACACACTAGGTGTGGCGAAAGTATTCTCTGCATTTGACCCATCACCCCTGATCAC
>NC_084753.1:26072607-26275107 GCF_033978785.1 Entelurus aequoreus | reverse complement strand
CCAAGACATGGGTAACTTACACATCTGTGAAGGCACCATTAATGCTGAAAGGTACATACAGCTTTTGAAGCAACATATGTTGCCATCCAAGTAACGTTATCATGGACGCCCCTGCTTATTGCAGCAAGACAATGCCAAGCCACGTGTTACATCAACGTGGCTTCATAGTAAAAGAGTGCAGGTACTAGACTGGCCTGCCTGTAGTCCAGACCTGTCTCCCATTGAAAATGTGTGGCGCATTATGAAGCCTAAAATACCACAACGGAGACAACTTAAGATGTACATCAAGCAAAAGTGGGAAAGAATTCCACCTGAAAAGCTTCAAAAATTGGTCTCCTCAGTTCCCAAACGTTTACTGAGTGTTGTTAAAAGGAAAGGCCATGTAACACAGTGGTAACAATGCCTCTGTGCCAACTTTTTTGCAATGTGTTGCTCCCATTAAATTTTAAGTTAATGATTATTCGAAAAAAAAAAAAAAAAAGTTTCTCATTAAACAAACATTAAATATCTTGTCTTTGCAGTCTATTCAATTGAATATAAGCTGAAAAGGTTTTTGCAAATCATTTTATTCTGTTTTTATTTACCATTTACACAACGTGCCAACTTCACTGGTTTTGGGTTTTGTATAAATCATAGAAATATAGATTATAAAAAAAGATAAATGACTGCATAAATGACTTAAAACACTGTAATGTGCATGTCAGGTAGTTAAAAATATGCAGAAGTTCACCGACTGTCTCAAACTTGTTTCTGCTGCAGTTTTGCTAAAATCCCAGTTCACTGCGAATGGACTCATGCATTTTTAATTCATCACGACCGCAGTAGTAAACACGTAACAAGCATATAATAAATGTGAAAAAGGTTGCAGCAAAGTGCCACTTAGCAGAATAGCATGTTTTTTTCCTTCAGCTCGACATGAATTAATTCCCAACAGAGTTACGAGTAATCAGGCCTCCTTTGATGGGGAATAGGGGGAAGCCGGGGGGGGGGATGTGCACTCAAACAGCTGGAGCTTTGGTTACATCCTCTTCGGCAGCGGCCACGAAAAAAATCTGGGAAATTTCCCCCGGATTGTGGCGAACACATGCTAGCGGCGGTAATCATAACACGGTAAACGCGATACGTGAGCACGTCTGCGTGTGCAGGGTAAAGCGGGCAAACCCAGCGCTGCCCTGACATATTCAAACAAACAAAATGTCCTAATGTGGCTCAAATCCGCTTTTTTATAATGAACAAAAATGAATTGCAATTTCCTCAGATATCTGGTGTAGATACGATGAGATGGAAGCCAAAAATAGCAAAGAACACATCACAGCAAGGGTGCGCGTTGTGCGCATTTACCAGTCACATTTAATTCTTTTTTTTTTTTTTACATTTCGTTACACCGCTTATCCGAGCGGTGTAACGAAATGTAAAAAAATAAAATAAATAAATAAGCGGAAGAAGATGGATGGATGGATGGACATTTCGTTACACGTCCATACAACAATAACAAAAATGGCAAATAGCTAAAGAGGATATGCTTTTTATAGCCCAGGGGTGCTCATTACGTCGATCGCGATCTACCGGTCGATCGCGGAGGGTGTGTCAGTCGTTCGCCAGCCAGGCATTAAAAAAATAGTCCTAAAAATGAGCGATCATAAATCTTCACTATGACGTCACTTTCGTCACTTGATTGACATTCACGGCACCCGAGGGTCTTCTGAGATGACGCTGGCTGCTGCCAGATCATTATTAAGAAAACAATTACCGATATGAAGGCGAGAAACACTTTTTATTTCAACAGACTCTGGCGCCGTACCTGCCGTCAAAACTCCAAAGACCGACTGCACAGTTCCTGCCTTCACAATAAAAGCTCTGCTTCATCCTGCCTGCGCTAAGAGTCTCAGAAAGCTGGCGTGCACAAGCTAGCAAGCTACGGAGTTTGCCGCCAATGTATTTCTTGTAAAGTGTATACAAAGGAGTATTGAAGCTGGACAAATACGATGACAAAAACCAACCACTTTCATGTAGTATAGGACAGAAAGGAGGACTTTTTTTCTTCTCCATTTGAAAATGCGGACGTTATCAGCACCACTGTCTGATTCCAATCAAAGCAAGTCATCAGAATCAGGTAATACACCAACTTATATTCTTGTCTTCATGAAAGAAAGGAATCTATATGTGTTAAACACGCATGTATTATCATTAAACACCTTTAACTTGTTAACAATATTAACTATATGTGTTAAACATGCTTGTATTATCTTTAAACACCTTTAACATGTTAACAATATTAACTATATGTGTTAAACATGCTTGTATTATCATTAAACACCTTTAACTTGTTAACAATATTAAGTATATGTGTTAAACATGCTTGCATTATCTTTAAAGACCTTTAACATGTTAACAATATTAACTATATGAATTAAACATTCTTGTATTATCATTAAACACCTTTAATTTATTAACAATATTAACTATATGTGTTAAACATGCTTGCATTATCATTAAACACCTTTAACTTGTTAACAAAACATATATTTCATAAATAAGTAAATATAAATTATACATATGAATGAGGTAGATCCCCACGACTTGATCAATTGAAAAGTAGCTCGCCTGCAGAAAAAGTGTGAGCACCCCTGTTATAGCCTGATCCTTACTAACTGGGGCAAAGCACCAAAATCTGGGCCCCGACTCCCGAAAGGCACCCCATCCCACCCTAAACCCAATGTCGCCGTCCCATAAACACACACACTTGGTATGTTTAAATGCACAAAATAACAAAATATTGTAATTGATTGGGATGGAACAAATGCGAAAAGCTTACTGTATTTTTCGGACTACAAGACGCACTTAAAATCCTTTCGTTTTCTCAAAACTCGACAGTGCGCCTTATAAGCCGGTGCGCCTAATGTACGGAATAATTATGGTTGTGCTTACCGACCTCAAAGCTATTTTATTTGGTACACGGTGAATTGGTAAGTGTGACCAGTAGATGGCAGTCACACATAAGCGATACGTGTAGACTGCAATATGATGGCAATCACACATAAGAGATACACGTAGACTGCAATATGACTCAAGTAAACACCAAAATGTTAAATTTTCCATTGACAATATAGAACATTACACACGGCGCTCAAATATCTATCAAAATGTTTTAGTACGACTTTGGTAAGCTGTGAAGCCGCACCGCTTGATGGATTGTATTGTATTGTATGGATTGGATGCCGATTTAAAGCGGTCCAATATACCGTATTTTCCGGACCATAAGGCGCACCGGAAAATACGGTATATTGGACAGCTTTAAATCGAACTTTGAGTGCATGTCAAGTTTTCCTTTACTTTGGAGTGTAGACATTAGCTGATCAAAATAAAGGTAGGACTATCATTAGTGGGTAATACGAATCATAATACTGTAAACATATTATAAATAAAATATTAGTGCTTCCTCTGGGAGTCAAGTCTCCCCCTGTTTTCAACTTTAATAAAGTGTCAGTGAACGCACCACAGTCCAATGAGATGCTAAAGTGAAACTTGTACATAACTTTCTCCTATGCTTCCACGGATGGATTTATTATGATTTATTATGTTTACCCTTCTTCTATTACCTCAACCTTGTTCCAAAATTCTGCTGTGAATGTTTAAAAGTGAGCTTTGGACGGCCTTTGACATAAATCAATACCATGAATTGATTTACGTGGACCCCGACTTAAACAAGTTGAAAAACGTATTTGGGTGTTACCATTTAGTGGTCAATTGTACGGAATATGTACTGTACTGTGCAACCTACTCATAAAAGTTTCAATCAATCAATCCATCTGGCTCTGATGTTTAGGCAGCCGTGCCAGTAACATGAGGGTTCCAGGTTCGATTCCAGCTTTCGCCATCCTAGTCACGGCCGTCGTGTCCTTGGGCAAAGACACTTCACTCACCTTCTCCGGTTGCCGCTCACATTGGTGTATGAATGTGACTAAAGGCTCGGTGGCGGTTGGAGGCGCACATTGGCAGCCACACTTGCGTGGGTCTACCCCAGGGCTACAAATGTAGCCTACCACCATCAACGTATAAATGTGGAGTGAATAAATGATGGGTTCTCAGTTCTCTGTGAAACACTATTTTGACTCGAGGGGCCACATTGAGAGAAAAAATGTGTCTAGGGGCCAATGTGTATGTGTGTATAAATTATATGTACACATTTAGCTGTACAAATCTGCTGTACAGTATGTGTGTTTGGGTCCCTTTTTTTTCAGGAACACTAATACCAAAAGTCACAATCCATCTATTCATCCGTTTTCTTCCGCAGCAGCCTAAGCAGGGAAACCCAGACTTCCCTCTCCCCAGCCACTTCGTCCAGCTCTTCCCGGGGGATCCCGAAGCGTTCCCAGGCCAGCCGGGAGACATAGTCTTCCCAACGTGTCCTGGGTCTTCCCCGTGGCCTCCTGCCAGTCGGACGTGCCCTAAACACCTCCCTAGGGAGGCGTTCGGGTGGCATCCTGAGCAGATGCCCGAACCACCTCATCTGGCTCCTCTCCATGTGGAGGAGCAGCGGCTTTACTCTGAGCTCCTTCCCGGATGACAGAGCTTCTCACCCTATCTCTAAGGGAGAGACCTGCCACCCGGCGGAGGAAGCTAATTTTGGCTGCTTGTACCCGTGAAGAAATTTGTAGGTGGGATCGGTGTATTAGCGGCGGCGGCGGACTACAGCAACACAACCGGAGGACTTTGTTGGAGAGCAGACGCGCTAGCCGGTGACCTCACCTTGACTTCCTATGTCTCCGGGCCGCCAACCGCATCTGTGATCGGGTGAAGTCCTTCGTCGCACCGTCGATCGCTGGAACGCAGGTGAGCACGGGTGTTGATGAGCAGATGAAGGCTGGCTGGCGTAGGTGGATAGCTAATGTTTTTAGCAATACCCTGTGTCGGTGCGCGAACCTCTTTTAGAAAGTCACGTGACCGATCATGAGCTGTTTTGGTCACGTGACCGATACGCGAACTGTGTCGCACTCCCGCCTCCTCTGTGCCCTGTGAGCGGGTCTTTTCTACAGCCGGAGAAATAATAACTAAGAAGAGACGACTGAAGTGTTGATAACAACCAAAACCTAACACCCCCCCCTCCACCCCCCTCTATATCTATATTGTAAATAATGTAAATAATTCAATGTACACTACCGTTCAAAAGTTTGGGGTCACCCAAACAATTTTGTGGAATAGCCTTAATCTCTAAGAACAAGAAAAGACTGTCGAGTTTCAGATGAAAGTTTTCTTTTTCTGGACATTTTGAGCGTTTAATTGACCCCACAAATGTGATGCTCCAGAAACTCAATCTGCTCAAAGGAAGGTCAGTTTTGTAGCTTCTGTAATGAGCTAAGCTGTTTTCAGATGTGTGAACATGATTGCACAAGGGTTTTTTAATCATCAATTAGCCTTCTGAGCCAATGAGCAAACACATTGCACCATTAGAACACTGGAGTGATAGTTTCTGGAAATGGGCCTCTATACACCTATGTAGATATTGCACCAAAAACCAGACATTTGCAGCTAGAATAGTCATTTACCACATTAGCAATGTATAGAGTGTATTTCTGTAAAGTTAAGACTAGTTTAAAGTTATCTTCATTGAAAAGTACAGTGCTTTTCCTTCAAAAATAAGGACATTTCAATGTGACCCCAAACTTTTGAACGGTAGTGTATATACTCTGATGATTAACTTGTGTGATGACTGTATTATGATGATAGTATATATCTGTATCATGAATCAATTTAAGTGGACCCCGACTTAAACAAGTTGAAAAACTTATTCGGGTGTTACCATTTAGTGGTCAATTGTACGGAATATGTACTTCACTGTGCAATCTACTAATAAAAGTTTTAATCAATCAATGAAAGAAATCGTCTCAAATTGAATACGTTGGAAAAACTGTTTTTTTTAAAATAAAAATGTGTAAAAAATAAATTAAAAAAAAATCCCAGTCCACAAGCATCCTCATTCACAACACATTCTCTTAGATTTCCATGTTATGATACATGTTCACATTTTTTATTGACTGTATCTAAAAAAGATTAAAATATATTTTTATTTAAATGAAGATATGAAATAATCCTAGATGAAATACAATGACTTTGGTTTATTTTATTGTATATACTAGGTCATAAAATCAGTGTCAGTTGATTCGGTCCATAGGTTGCCTGTAGGGATTTTTAATGTCCAGCAGATGTCAGTATTTAGTGACAGTATCGACACAGTATCAATACAGTTTTGCAATGTGTCGAATTGCTTCATGACGCCTCATCAACCCATCACTATGTAGAAGTGGCTGGTTGCATCAGTTCTGCTCTTTTAATGTCTTTAATGTCCTTTGTGTTTCCCTCTTACACACATGCTTATGTGTGATATGGCTATGAGTTTTTTTTCCCCTTGGCGTCAGTCCCAGGATTAGACTGAATTCTCCCCCCCCCCTAGGGTTTACCTGTTTCTCACCTTTTTTTGTAAGGGGCGCCGGAAGTTGGCAGACCCCGTCAGCGATCCTGTTCTGTCTCCCTGTAATGTTTGTCTGATGATCATGGACTTCAGGAAAGTCACAGCCCCATCATCCCCCCCTCACCCTGATGGACTCTCCCACCCCTGTCTCCATCATGGACTCCTTCCGTTTCCTGGGCACTACCATCACCCAGGACTATCAAGAAGGCCCAGCAGAGGATGTACTTCCTGCGACAGCTGAGGAAACTTAAGGTGCCGACCGAGATGCCGGTGCAGTTCTACTCGGCCATCATCGAGTCTATCCTCACCTCCTCCATCACCGTGTGGTTTCCCGGCGCCACAAGCATCGACGGCAGCGCATCATACGTGCTGCTGAAAAGGTGATTGACTGCAGGCTACCATCCCTCCAGGACCTGCTCTCCTCCAGGACAAGGAGGCGTGTGGGTCGGATCACAGCTGACTCTCCTCACCCTGGACACAAACTATTCTCCCTTCTCCCCTCAGGCAGGAGACTACGGTCCATCCAGACCCTCACCTCCCGCCACCTGAACAGTTTTTTCCCCCTCGGCCATCAGACTCATGAACAATAACAAGATCTGATAGCTCAGTTACAGCTCATTGGTATGACCTATTACCTATTCTGTGGTATATGTGTTTTATGTTGCACGATTGCACTGCAAAAAGTCAGTGTTCAAAAACAAGAAAAAAAAAACCTAAAATTATGAGAATTTTACTTGAACTAAGGAAATTTATCTGCCAATAGAACAAGAAAATTTGACTTGTCAAGACTTTCCAAAACAAGTAAAATTAGCTAACCTCAATGAACCTCAAAATACCTTAAAATAAGTATATTCTCACTCTCACAAGTGCACTTGTCTTGATAGAAAAAAAACATGAGACCTTTTTTCTCAATATGTTGAAAAATATTCTTAAATTAAGTAAATGCTTATTTTGACATAAAGATATGCACTCGGCATTACATTTCTTGAAACCAGCAAACTTACACTAAAAACTAGTTTATTTTGCTTGATAGAAAGGCAACAAGGCAAGCGCTTGTTACTCTCGGGGTCTCCTAGACATATATATGACAAATCATACTGTCTAAAAATGCATTTTCCCATCGATAACATGACATCATCGCTCCAAGTGCGTGCTCTTTCAGTCAATTAGTGCACGAGGAATATATATATATATATATATATATATATATATATATATATATATATATATATATATATATATATATATATATATATACTGTATGTATGTATATATATATATATACATATATACATATATATATATATATACTGTATGTATGTATATATATATATATACATATATACATATATATATATATATATATATATATATATATATATATATATATATATATATATATATATATATATATATGTATATATATATATATATATACTGTATGTATGTATATATATATATATATATATATATATATATATATATATATATATATATATATATATATATATATATATATATATATATATATATATATATATATATATATATATATATATATATATATATATATATATATATATATATATATATCCACTCACAGCCCGGCCCCTAGCCAATTTGTTTTTTATTGTAATTTTGAAAAATTTACCTGAATGTGCATGAACTATTTCTGTTCAAAATAGTTTGAAAGGTCACATGCTAAATGTTTAGATATTAACTGTCCGTTTACTAGGGCTGTGAATCTGTGGGTGTCCCACGATTCGATTCAATATCGATTCTTGGGGTCACGATTCGATTCAAAATCTATTTTTTTTTCAATTCAACACGATTCTCGATTCAAAAACGATTTTTTCCCGATTCAAAACTATTCTCTATTCATTCAATACATAGGATTTCAGCAGGATCTACCCCAGTCTGCTGACATGCAAGCAGAGTAGTAGATTTTTGTAAAAAACTTTTATAATTGTAAAGGACAATGTTTTATCAACTGATTGCAATAATGTAAATTTGTTTTAACTATTAAATGAACCAAAAATATGACTTATTTTATCTTTGTGAAAATATTGGACACAGTGTGTTGTCAAGCTTATGAGATGCGATGCAAGTGTAAGCCACTGTGACACTATTGTTCTTTTGTTTTTGTTTTTATAAATGTCTAATGATAATGTCAATGAGGGATTTTTAATCACTGCTATGTTGAAATTGTAACTAATATTGATACTGTTGTTGATAATATTCATTTTTGTTTCACTACTTTTGGTTTGTTCTGTGTCGTGTTTGTGTCTCCTCTCAATTGCTCTGTTTATTGCATTTCTGAGTGTTGCTGGGTCGGGTTTGGTTTTGGAATTGGATTGCATTGTTATGGTATTGCTGTGTATTGTTTTGTTGGATTGATTAATTTAAAAAAAAAAAAAAAAAAAAAAAAAATAGAGTTTTAAAAAAATGAGAATCGATTCTGATTCGCACAACGTGAGAATCGCGGTTCGAATTCAAATGGCTTTTTTCCCACACACCTACCGTTTACTGTACTGTGCCAACTGTACTACTATATGAGTATGTATTTTCTAATGTTTTATTGGAAATAAAACAGTAAAGTCCATTTGGCTGTCATCTATTTTATTATGAGACACAACTGTGTCAAAGTCATGATTTTTTTGTTCATGCTTGAAATAAGAAATTATTACTTTGAAAAAGCAGTTTTATACTTGTGAGTGTTGATGACACAGCTTTGCATCAGTTGATATTCTAGTTTCAAGCATGTTTTACTCAATATAAGTCATCAAATCTCAGCAAAAAGCTGTAATATCTTACTGAGATCATTTAGGACCAAAACACTTAAAACAAGTAAAACATTCCAACATAAAATCTGCTTAGTGAGATTAATTATTTTATGACACAGAAAATAAGCAAATATCACCCTTATTTGAGATATTTAATCTTACTTAGATTTCAGTTTTTGCAGTGTGTACCAAGAAAAATTCCTAGTTTGTGAACCCGTTGGCAGCAAAAACTATTCTGATTCTGATCTTGAATGGGATTGTGCTGAAAATCTTTATTTCCCCCTTGGGGATTATTCAAGTATTTCTGATTCCGATGAGTGTCGAGAGTGAGCGCTTCAGAGTGTGTGATTCATCTTACCACATTAAAAGCGGGCGGCTGAGTCACCCGTCCCATGCAGCGGTTTCGTGGAGGTTAGCCGCCTGCAAACACACAAATACATTTAGAATCGCAGGAAGAGAGCGTTTCCTTTTTCCAGAAATGATAGAGATAATCCAACAGCTTTGAGTATCCATTTTATTTAAGTGTGTTAAGTGCATTTCTGCCGCCTGAGGACACAAGAGTAAATGGGCTTGGAAGCGTCAGGTTAATTTGGTCCTATTTAGCTGGTGGTCACGCTAAAGTTGCGTATTGCCCGGGGGGTGGGGGGACACGCCGTCGCCGTGGAGGAAGGGTCTGCTTTCCAAAAGGGACGCAGAGGAAACCCTGGTAGCACTTAAGTCAAGTCAAATAAACAATTTGAGCCCCAAATGACTCACAGGTGCGAGCAGGCAGGACCGCCATCTGCGGCCTCGGCCCTCGGTGGCACTGGTCCGCCGCCACGGCGGTGGCACGGTCTGCGGCAGAGCGGCGATTATGTAATCGTTTCAGCTGTCAGTAGTGCTCAACCCAAAACCACAGAGGGCGGATATTGACTTCACGGCAGTGCCAAAGACATCCAAGAAGTGTTTTTTTATGAGCACTGCGATACGAACGTGCATGGAATTCCTGGAATATAAGTCTGTTTTAGAGGAGTGTGCAGTAAATATGAGTAAGAGGGGTGACACGGCGGTGAATCAGTCGCATTATTTTATTGCACTGGGGAGAAGTATGCACACCCTCATGTTCACACTGATGCATTAAAACGGGGATTTTTAAATTAAGTGTTTTGGAGGCCATATTTGTACCATATGTCCCGGCAAGAAATCTGCGTTCAAAGAACTGCTACTTATTAGTGATTCCCAGAGCCCAAAAAAAGTCTGCGGGCTATAGAGCGTTTTCTATTCGGGCTCCAATATTATGGAATGCCCTCCCGGTAACAATTAGAGATGCTACCTCAGTAGAAGCATTTAAAGGCCTACTGAAATGACATTGTTTTATTTAAATGGGGATAGCAGATCCATTCTATGTGTCATACTTGATCATTTCGCGGTATTGCCATATTTTTGCTGAAAGGATTTAGTATAGAAAAACGACGATAAAGTTCGCAACTTTTGGTCGCTGATAAAAAAAAAGCCTTGCCTATACCGGAAGTAGCGTGACGTCACAGGAGGTAGGATTCCTCACAATTCCCCGTTGTTTACTATAGAGCGAGAGAGATTCGTACCGAGAAAGCGACGATTACCCCATTAATTTGAGCGAGGATGAAAGATTAGTGGATGAGGAACGTTAGAGTGAAGAACTAGAGAGGCAGTGCTTTTTTCGCTTTGACCGTAACTTAGGTACACGGTCTCATTGGATTCCACACACTCTCCTTTTTCTATTGTGGATCACGGATTTGTATTTTAAACCACCTCGGATACTATATCCTCTTGAAAATGAGAGTCGAGAACGCGAAATGGACATTCACAGTGACTTTTATCTCCACGACGATACATCAGCGAAGCTCTTTAGCTACTGAGCTAACGTGATAGCATCTGGCTCAAATGCAGATAGAAACAAAATAAATACATCCCTGACTGGAAGGATAGACAGAAGATCAACAATACTATTAAACCATGTACATGTAACTACACGGTTAATAATTCTCAGCCTGGCAAAGCTTAACAATGCTGTTGCTAACGACGCTGAAGCTACTTAACAACCGGACCTCACAGAGCTATGATAAAAACATTAGCGCTCCACCTACGCCAACCAGCCCTCATCTGCTCATCAACACCCGTGCTCACCTGCGTTCCAGCGATCGACGGCGCGACGAAGGACTTCACCCGATCACAGATGCGGTTGGTGGCTAGCATCGGCTAGCGCGTCTGCTATCCAAGTAAGTACTCCTTGTTGTGTTGCTACAGCCAGCCGCTAATACACCGATCCCACCTACAACTTTCTTCTTTGCAGCCTCCATTGTTCATTAAACAAATTGCAAAAGATTCACCAACACAGATGTCCAGAATACTGTGGAATTGTTCGATGAAAACAGAGCAGTTTGTATGGTGACACATTGGGTACGGATACTTCCGTTGCCGTCGCGACGTCACGCGCATACGTCATCATACATAGACGTTTCCAACCGGAAGTTTAGCGGGAAATTTAAAATTGCACTTTATAAGTTAACCCGGCCGTATTGGCATGTGTTGCAATGTTAAGATTTCATCATTGATATATAAACTATCAGACTGCGTGGTCGTTAGTAGTGGCTTTCAGTAGGCCTTTAAAACGTATTTGTATACTCACTCTAGCCTTTAAATAGACCCCCTTTTTAGACCAGTTGATCTGCCTTTTTTTTCTTTTCTCCTCTGCCCCCCTCTCCCTTGTGGAGGGGAGGGCACAGGTCCGGTGGCCATGGATAAAGTGCTGGCTGTCCAGAGTTGGGACCCGAGGTGGACCGCTCGCCTGTCCATCGGTTGGGGACATCTCTGCGTTGCTGACCCGTCTCCGCTCGGGATGGTCTCCTGCTGGCCCCACTATGGACTGGACTCTCACTATTATGTTAGATCCACTATGGACTGGACTCTCACTATTATGTTAGATCCACTGTAGACTGGACTTTCACAATATTATGCTAGACCAGGCGTGGGCAATTCATTTTTACCGGTGGCCGCATGAGCAACCCGAGCACTTCTGGAGGGCAACATTGACAATATTTCAACTAAATTTTGCTCAATATTATTTTTGATATATACCGTAAGATAAATAATAATAATAATAATAATAATACTTTCATTTAACCTAACTTAACTTTATACCAAAAGCACTGCTTTGGAAATCATTTGTACCCCTTTCAGAGATCACATTTAGTTCCCCTTAAACATCCTCATGTTGCACAATGAAATGTAAGCATAGGATGAAGTGTGCATTCCTGTAACTTTCTCTAGTAACAGCATTCCATGATTAATATAAATAAATTAACATTGATAATAAATGACAGTAAAATAAGCACACGTATGACTGAGGAGTCATAGTGTAACTTTGTGTGGTGTTTGAGTTGTCCGACTTTTTGTGTGGCCATAAACGCACCAATGGTTTAGTGGTATGCGTGTTGGTGACAGATGACAAGTTGGTTTTGGCCTGGTTTGTACGGCAGAAAATGACTAGTTTTTCGAGATAGAAGTTTTTTACTTATGTTTTTGGTGTGGTTATGGCCGAATAGAAACAGTTTTGCTCAATATAGTGATCGATATAATTCCTGTCCTCGAAGCATCTTGATAGACGTTACAATAATTGAACGGTGTTCAATTGAACGGTGTTGACAAACACCGTTAGGGTCGCTTGTTGTCACTGTCACTCAAAGTTGCATTGCAAAATTACACAGAATAAATGTGTTTATTTTGTTTAGAATTCAGATGGGATTTGATTTGGTGCGCGGCATATATTTGCTGTGCGCAGAGGACGCTTGAGCAGTGCGCAATTGCGCAGGCGCGCACCTTAGAGGGAACGTTGCTTGGCAGTCCATGTCTTGTTGGAAACACGCCATTCGTCATCAACTTTTCTCTTTTTAGCGTCTCGGGTGTAAACCGTGCATCACTTGTCGCTGTGCACCTTCACTCACAGGTTACACACTTTTCAAAATAAAAGCAGCACAGTTGTATTGCGCGCACGACGTAGATGTTTTTTCCAACTTTATTTTGTAATTTGTGATTGCAGCTGTTCACATTCACTCACAATCACGCATGCGCATACGTCCACACGGAAGTAATACAAATAACGCTTTTCAAAACAAAAGCAGCACCGTTGTGTTGCACACTCGACATAGATACTTTTTAAAATTTATTTTTGTAATTTATGATTGGCCTCACGCGGGCCAGGCAGGGACGCACAAAGGGCCGGATGTGGCCCGTGGGCCGCAGAATGCCCAGGTCTGTGCTAGACCCACTCGACATCTATTGCATCCGGTCTCCCCTAGAGGGGCGGGGGTCACCCCCATCTGCGGTCCTCTCCAAGGTTTCTCATAGTCATTCACATTGACATCCCACTGGGTTGTGAGTTTTTCCTTGCCCTTATGTGGGCTCTGAACCGAGGATGTCGTTGTGGCTTGTGCAGCCCTTTGAGACACTTGTGATTTAGGGCTATATAAATAAACATTGATTGATTGATTGAATGATATTTACAAAAAGCTGAGGATCAACATTCAATTTTAGTCCATTTGTTTTCTCTGAGTTTCAAGAGCAATCTGCTGTTTTTAAAAGGAACTTCTGGGGGGAAAAAGCTAGTCAAAGATCATCTCTATGAGAGATAGGACATGTTTCTAATGGCTTGTTTTTCTTATTGGGTGGGTGTTGTCCTTTGCGCTCAGGTTCTCAGTTCCAGTGGCTGGATGGCAGGATCGTGTTGATCTCTGGCTGTGGTCAAACACGACTTCAACCTGCGGCGTAAATACTGGCGACTGAAAATATGTTCCCGACTCAAAAAGCCGAGAAACAGCTCGTGTCACAAATTACTAGTAGCAAGTTGAGGTACTCGTAAGTTGAGTAACGTGCATTTTGTTAAATGACGTGGTTAAATCCAGGTTAACACTACCGAGCTTATTTTGCACTAAACCGGGGAAGTCACTGACCCATTTTGCTTAGAAATGACCTAAGTAGGCTTCAAATTTTGCGTCGACAAAAAACGGTCGACAATGTACGTTTTTAGTAATAAGAAGGAAGGACGGCGCGAGACTTATTGAGTTGATCGACAAAATCCTCATTTATTTTGGTCCTTATTTACTACGTTTGTACAGTCTTATTTAGTAGTAATTTTCCTTCCATCCATGTTCTATAATGCTTGCAACAAAGGTCAGTGTTAATTACATATTTTTTGTATATTTGTTTCTTGTCATTGTCAAGTCAAGTCAACTTTATATATATAGCACGTTTACAACAACTGTGTCAACACAATTGTGTTGAATGATTAAAAAGGGGGGCATATCATTACAATTATTCAACTAATTACAAAACACAAAACCAGTGAAGTTGGCACGTTGTGTAAATGGTAAATAAAAACAGAATACAATGACTTGCAAATCCTTTTCAACTTATATCCAATTGACTAGACTGCAAAGACAAGATACTTAACGATCAAAATGGAAAACTTTTTTGTTTTTTTGCAAATATTAGCTCATTTGGAATTTGATGCCTGCAACATGCTTCAAAAAAGCTGGCACAAGTGGCAAAAAAGCTGGGGGAATGCTCGTCAAACACTTATTTGGAACATCCCACAGGTGAACAGGCTAATTGGGAACAGGTGGGTGCCATGATTGGGTATAAAAGCAGCTTCCATGAAATGCTCAGTCATTCACAAACAAGGATGGGGCGAGGGTCACCACTTTGTCAACAACTGCCTAAACTAATTGTCGAACAGTTTAAGAACAACATTTCTCAACCAGCTTTTGCAAAGAATTTAGGGATTTCACCATCTACGGTCCGTAATATCATCAAAAGGTTCAGACAAACTGAAGAAATCACTGCATGTTAGCAGCAAGGCTGAAAAACAACATTGAATGCCCGTGACCTTCGATCCCTCGGGCGGTACTGCATCAAAAACCGACATCAGTGTGTAAAGGATATCACCACATGGGCTCAGGAACACTTCAGAATGCAAAGCGAAAGCCATTTATCAACAACACCCAGGAACGCCGCTCATCTAAGATAGACTGATGCAAAGTGGAAAAGCGTTCTGTGGTCTGACGAGTCCACATTTCAAATTTTTTTTGGAAACTGTGGACGTCGTGTCCTCGGGAACAAAGAAGAATACAACCATCCGGATTGTTATAGGCGCAAAGTTGAAAAGCCAGCATCTGTGATGGTATGGGGGTGTATTAGTGCCCAAGGTATGGGCATCTGTGAAGGCACCATTAATGCTGAAAGGTACATACAGGTTTTGGAGCAACATATGTTGCCATCCAAGCAACGTTATCATGGACGCCCCTGCTTATTTTCAGCGAGACGATGCCAAGCCACGTGGCTTCAGCAACCGCATGGCTTCATAGTAAAAGAGTGCGGGTACTAGACTGGCCTGCCTGTAGTCCAGACCTGTCGCAATATGAAGCGGAAAATACCACAACAGAGACCCCGGACTGTTCAACAACTTAAGCAAGAATGGGAAATAATTCCACCTGAAAAGCTTCATAAATGGTCTCTTCAGTTCCCAAACATTTACTGAGTGTTTTTACAAGGAAAAGCCATGTAACACAGTGGTAAGAATGCCCCTGTGCCAACTTTTTTGCAATGTGTTGCTGCCATTTAATTCAAAGTTAATGATTATTTGCACACAAAAAAAAAATGTTTCTCAGTTCGAACATTCAGTGCCTTGTCCTTGCAGTCCTTTCAATTAATAATAAGTTGAAAAGGATTTGCAAATCATTGTATTCTGTTTTTATTTACAAATTACACAAAGTACCAACTTCACTGGTTTTCGGTTTTGTACTATTCATTACAGAAAGCTTCCACTGTGGCTCCTTTTTTTTTATTTATATGTATTTGAATATTACCGAGTCGTTAACTATTCTTTGCAGACCACACACCGCCAAAATAATGGTTGAAAGCAACACAAAAGTCAAACACAAGCCCCTCCTTTCAACGATGCGCACTGCAGTCAAAGCCTTAACTTGATTAGCGGAATAAACATCAGCTCAAAAGCATTTGAGGGCTTTGGCATAACGGTGACCTCACTGATAATGCAAACACACACACATTGACGCACACACTTAGCGAGCAGTAAAACTAAGCTGAGCATGGTCAGCTGCCAAGGCCAATCAAAGGCCTCTGTACATCCCGGGAGCAGCTGTCTCGGCCAATCACAGCTGCACGTGTGTCATTTGCCTTTCAGTTGGAAACGAAGTTGAGAAAGACGCCGTGTGTTGGACGCAACAGTCGTGTTTGTGTCCTTCGAACAGGACGGATTTGTTACACTTATAGGACTCTCTGGAAAATCGGAAAAAAAACAAAAACGATTGGCTTCAAAAAGCAACAGTTTTATAGTGACTCTCTCAGTTCAGTTCCACTCCAGTCCTGTAGGCAGCGGTAATGCGCCAAACTTCAAATCAACTGGTCACAGACGAAACTGGTGTTTCTGGTGTCTCAGGAGATGCTCCTATAATCCAAATGTATCTACTACAAAACCCAAAACCAGTGAAGTTGGCACCATAAAAGTAGGTGACAGTGTCATCACCAGGAAAGATGAGGTCACCTACCTAGGTTCCATTCTAGAGGCTAACCTTTCCTGTGACAAAATGGCAACCAACGAACGAGATTTCTCTACAGAATTTCCTCTCTGGTCAACAAAAGCACCTTGAGGATTCTGGCGGGAACTCTCGTTCAACCCTTTTTCGATTATGCATGCACCTCCTGGTACCCTAGCACCTCCAAAACCCTCAAATCTAAACTCCAAACATCTCAGAACAAGCTAGTCAGGTTACTTCTAGACCTCCACCCCAGATCACACCTCACTCCTACCCACTTCTGTAAAGTGGGCTGGCTCAAGGTGGAGGACAGAGTTAAACAACTTGCACTGAGCCTAGTCTATAAAATCCGCTACACCTCCCTGATACCGAAGTACATGTCAAACTACTTCCTTAACGTAAATGACCGTCATAACCACAACACCAGGGGGAGCTCCACTTACCACGTTAAACCCATATTCCGAACTAACAAAGGTCTTAACTCATTCTCTTTCTATGCCACATCAATGTGGAATGCGCTCCCAACAGGTGTAAAAGAAAGGGCATCTCTATCCTCTTTCAAAACCGCAATAAAAGTTCACCTCCAGGCAGCTACAACCCTAAACTAACACCCTCCCCGGATTGCAAATAATAAAATGTAAAAAATCAAATGCAGATACTTTTTCTTTTTCTTATGCCTTCTGATCTCTCTCTCTCTCTCTCTCTCTCTCTCTCTCTCTCTCTCTCTCTCTCTCTCTCTCTCTCTCTCTCTCTCTCTCTCTCTCTCTCTCTCTCTCTATGTCCACTACTTGATGTCCATACCCCCCATCCCCCCCCCCCCTCCACACCCCTGATTGTAAATAATGTAAATAATTCAATGTGATTATCTTGTGTGATGACTGTATTATGATGATAGTATATATGATAGTATATATCTGTATCATGAATCAATTTAAGTGGACCCCGACTTAAACAAGTTGAAAAACTTATTCGGGTGTTACCATTTAGTGGTCAATTGTACGGAATATGTACTTCACTGTGCAACCTACTAATAAAAGTCTCAATCAATCAATCAATCAATCAAAACGTTGTGTAAATAGTAAATAAAAACAGAATACAATGATTTGCAAATCCTTTTTTTTAACCTATATTAGATTGAATAGACCGCAAAGACAAGATATTTAATGTTCGAACTGGTAAACTTTGTTATTTTTTGCAAATATTAGCTCATTTGGAACTTGATGCCTGCAAACATGTTCCAAAAAAGCTGGCACAAGTGGCAAAAAAGACTGAGAAAGTTGAGGAATGCTCATCAAACACCATGATTGAGTATGAAAGCAGCTTCCATGAAATGCTCAGTCATTCACAAACAAGGATAGGGCGAGGGTCGCCACTTTGTCAACAAATGCGTGAGCAAATTGTCCAACAGTTTAAGAACATTTCTCAACGGTCTATGGTCCGCAACATCATCAAAAGGTTCAGAGAATCTGGAGAAATCCCTGCAAGTCCGAAAACCAAGAAAGAATGCCCATGACCTTCAATCCCTCAGGCGGTACTGCATCAAAAACAGACATCAGTGTGTAAAGGATATCACCACGTGGGCTCAGGAACTCTTCAGAAAACCAGTGTCAGTAACTACAGTTTTGTGGCTACATACTTTAACTTTAACTTACATCTGTAAGTGCAAGTTATGCAAAGTGGAAGCCATTTATCAACAACACCCGGAAACGCCGCCGGCTTTGCTGGGCCCAAGCTCATCTAAGATGGCTCCACATTTGAAATTGTTTTTGGAAACTGTGGACGCCGTGTCCTGCGGACCAAAGACGAAAATAACCATCTGGACTATTATAGGCACAAAGTTCACAAGCCAGCATCTGTGATGGTATGGGGGTGTATTAGTGCCCAAGGCATGGGTAACTTACACATCTGTGAATGCACCATTAATGTTGAAAGGTACATACAGGTTTTGGAGCAACATATGTTGCCATCCAAGTCTTTTTCATGGACGGCCCTGCTTATTTGAGTAAGACAATGCCAAGCCATGTGTTACAACAACGTGGCTTCGTAGTAAAAGAGTGCGGGTACTAGACTGGCCTGCCTGTAGTCCAGACCTGTCTCCCATTGAAAATGTGTGGCGTATTATGAAGCGTCAAATACCATCAAGTTTCTCAGTTCGAACATTAAATTGAATATAGGTTATAAAGGATTTGCAAATCATTGTATTCGGTTTTTATTTACGATTTACACTACATGGCAACTTCACTGGTTTTGGGTTTTGTATTTTTTGTCAGATAGTTCAACATTTCTGGATTTTTCTCGGCCCATTACACAAAAACATCTAAATTGATCTTGGCCTTTCTTGATCCATTGATCAAAATTTCTATATTTTTCTCAGCTTGTGAAATATAGTGCGGCAAAAAAGTTTTGGCTTAAATATATGGATCTCTGATAGACGATAGCCCCCAATTTTCTGGAACCAATCTGGCTCTCGGTCCAAAATTTCTGGATTGTTTGTGGTTTATGGTGAACAATTTCTGGATATTTCTTGACCGACTGCCCAAATGTTTTGGTTCTTTCTTGGCCTTTTGATGCCGAATGTCTTCTGTTTCTTGTCACATCAGAAACTTTTCAAATCTGTCTTGACCCATTTCCTTAAACCCGTGGCCCAAAACTCTCAGATTATTGGCCATTGCTGCAAATTTCTGGGTCATTCTTTGTGTGCAGTGCAAAATAATTACATCAAAAGGGGGCCCAAAGTGGGGCCTTTTGTTTGGCCCACCAAAGGGTGTTTTTCCAAATTTAATACATATACATACTAGGGTTGTCTCGATACCAATAATTTAGTACCGGTACCAAAATGTATATGGATACTTTTTGATACTTTTCCAGTTAAAAGGGAAATACGAAAAATGTCAAAATTGGCTTTATTTTAACAGAATATATTACACTACATTAAACACTCTCAGTCAAAAAACAATTTTACAAGGTTAAAATATAATATAAAAGGCATTGAAATGGCATCGACCATTTATCAATAACACCCAGAAGTGAACGTCTTAGACTTAGACTTCCTTTTTATTGTCCTTCAAATTTGAACTTTACAGTACAGATAAGAATGACATTTCGTTGCATTAGCTCATGGTAGGGCAGAATAAAAAAACAATAAGGTGCAGGTATAAATAAATAGATTACTGTACAGATAAATATATTGCACTTTTGCATATGCATCCACATTTATGGAATATGCATCCAGGTTTATGGATGCATATGGATTCCCAGTGCTCCTCGACTACGGTCTGCACCAGACCAAACAGCAGGACAGGGATTACAACTACATTATTACCTGTCACTTTTTATAACTCCTTGTGCAGATCTGAATGCTTATTATTTGAATGTTGACCAAAGTTTGAAGCAAAGTTGCTAATACCAATCGCCACATTTGGCGAGGTGTGTTTTAAAGCAGCTGTTGTGAGAGTAGCATATGTGTGTGTGTGTGTGTGTGTGTTTGTGTGTGTGTGTGTGTGTGCCCCTTTAAGAATGGCACTATGTGGTGTGAATGACATGAGTAAGTGAGAGGGCAAGTTAGGAAAGGTAGCACTTGATTGATTGATTGAGACTTTTATTAGTAGGTTGCACAGTGAAGTACATATTCCGTACAATTGACCACTAAATGGTAACACCCGAATAAGTTTTTCAACTTGTTTAAGTCGGGGTCCACTTAAATTGATTCATGATACAGATATATACTATCATATATACTATCATCATAATACAGTCATCACACAAGATAATCACATTGAATTATTTACATTATTTACAATCAGGGGTGTGGAGGGGGGGGGGGGTAGGATATGGACATCAAGTAGTGGACATAGAGAGAGAGAGAGAGAGAGAGAGAGAGAGAGAGAGAGAGAGAGAGAGATAGAGAGAGAGAGAGAGAGAGAGAGAGAGAGAGAGAGAGAGAGAGAGAGAGAGAGAGAGATCAGAAGGCATAAGAAAAAGAAAAAGTATCTGCATTTGATTGTTTACATTTGATTATTAGCAATCCGGGGAGGGTGTTAGTTTAGGGTTGTAGCTGCCTGGAGGTGAACTTTTATTGCGGTTTTGAAAGAGGATAGAGATGCCCTTTCTTTTATACCTGTTGGGAGCGCATTATACATTGATGTGGCGTAGAAAGAGAATGAGTTAAGACCTTTGTTAGTTCGGAATCTGGGTTTAACGTGGTAAGTGGAGCTCCCCCTGGTGTTGTGGTTATGGCGGTCATTAACGTTAAGGAAGTAGTTTGACATGTACTTCGGTATCAGGGAGGTGTAGCGGATTTTATAGACTAGGCTCAGTGCAAGTTGTTTAACTCTGTCCTCCACCTTGAGCCAGCCCACTTTAGAGAAGTGGGTAGGAGTGAGGTGGGATCTGGGGTGGAGGTCTAGAAGTAACCTGACTAGCTTGTTCTGAGATGTTTGGAGTTTAGATTTGAGGGTTTTGGAGGTGCTGGGGTACCAGGAGGTACATGCGTAATCGAAAAAGGGTTGAACGAGAGTTCCCGCCAGAATCCTCAAGATGCTTTTGTTGACCAGAGAGGAAATTCTGTAGAGAAATCTCGTTCGTTGGTTAACCTTTTTGATTACCTTGGTTGCCATTTTATCACAGGAAAGGTTAGCCTCTAGAATGGAACCTAGGTAGGTGACCTCATCTTTCCTGGTGATAACAATGTCACCTACTTTTATGGTGAAGTCATTGACTTTCTTAAGGTTGATGTGGGACCCAAACAGGATGGATTCTGTTTTACCCAAGTGTATGGATAGTTTGTTGTCAGCGAGCCAGGTGCAAGTTCTACAGAGCTCAGCACTGAGGATTTTCTCCACCTGTGACTTGTCCTTGCCGGATACCAGCAAGGCAGAGTCATCCGCAAACAAAAACAATTCACAGTCACATGCCGATGACATGTCGTTTATGTATATTAGGAACAGTAAAGGTCCCAATATACTGCCTTGGGGGACTCCACAGCTCACCGAGAGTTTACATGAGTTTATTAGTGGCAAGGTAACTATCGACCTGTTCATAAACTATTTTCTCCATTACTTTCGAAATGGAACTGAGAATAGAAACAGGTCGGTAGTTGCCAGGATCCTTCTTGACCCACGGCCTAAGCTTCTGTCTCGTTAGTGGTGTGTGTCACAGTCTCTGTCGGTGTCTATGTGTTTGTCTCTCTTTGTGAGAGTGGGTGTGTTTTGGGCGTAGGATTGGCTCAAGCTCTCAGCCTGGCACGGCTGATGCCAATTCCCCTAATCAACTCACCTGCAGCCTATATATGTTTGGACTTACCTCTGCGCGATTGCCAGATCGTTACTCTACTGACAGTGTGTGCCTGCCTCAGCCTGCTAGTCACAGCCTGCTCTCCTGGACCACAAAAGCCAAGATCTACAAGCTCCCCCCTTTCCCTCTTGGTTTTTCAATAAAAACCATTGGACTTTGATTGTCTGTCATTTCTGCATTTGGGTCTACCAGATATAGCAAATGTGACAATGTGTAGCGTAGGGCTGTGTTCGACTAAGGATTTTCATAGTCCTATCGGATTCGTTAGATTTGAACTTTTATAAGAGCACAGCTAGTGGGGATTCCTTCTAATAAATAGACCTCGTTTGCAACTTTTTCTACCTCAAATATTGTTCTTCTTTCACCTCAGCAGATCATTTGTCTCCATCTCACCTTATCCCTTGCATCCTCTTCCCTTACAGCAAACACCTGCATGTCCTCCTTCACTACATCCATCTCAGATAAACAAATACACATGGTAGAGTTTGAATAGTTCAGTGAGGTCTTTCGATCACCCAACATGGGCCAGTATCGTCCCACGTTTCTGTGTTTAAATCATTTTGGCATATTAATATAACAAAATGTGGATAGTTAGAATCATGCATTGACTGTCAAATATGTTTGGTAATGTAACATTTCTACCAACATACAATATCTTACTATTCTGTACTACAAAACCCAAAACCTGTGAAGTTGGCACGTTGTGTAAATGGTAAATAAAAAAAGAATACAATGATTTGCAAAACCTTTTCAACCTATATTCAATTGAATAGACTGCAAAGACACAGATGCAGCGACAAACTGTAGTTATTTTTATTTACGATATACACAACATGCCAACTTCACTGGGTTTTGGGTTTTGTCCATTGTTTCTTACAGGGAACTACGCTTTACTTTACGAACTTTTCGGTTTGCATAACCATGTTCAACAACTATTTAAATTCGTAAATCAGGGTTCCACTGTATGTCACCTGGAAGGAATCATTGACTATTAGAAGACGCCCCCCTAGTATAGTGCAACATTTCTGCACCTTTCTCAACCCACCGCTTGAATTTTCTGTTTCTTACTTGGCCAAACTTCCGTAGTTTTCGTTAACTCACTTCCAGACTATCTCCAACATGTTTCCCGCTGGTCCCGAGTGATGACAGACAGGCCACGACTTCTTGTGATCCCGAAGTCGCTATGAACTTGGGCAACATGTAATACAGCATCTACAAAACCCAAAACTAGTGAAGTTGACACGTTGTGTAAATCTTAAATAAAAACAGAATACAATGATTTGCAAATCCTCTTCAACCTATATTCAATTGAATAGACTGCAAAGACACAGATGCAGCGACAAACTGAACAAACCCTGTTTCTATATGAGTTGGGAAATTGTGTTGGATGTAAATATAAACGGAATATAATGATTTGCAAATAATTTTCAACCCATATTCAGTTGAATATGCTACAAAGACAACATATTTGATGTTCAAACTGATAAAACTTTTTTTTTTGCAAATAATCATTAACTTTAGAATTTGATGCCACCAACACGTGACAAAGAAGTTGGGAAAGGTGGCAATAAATACTGATAAAGTTGAGGAATGCTCATCAAACACTTATTTGGAACAGGCAAATTGGGAACAGGTGGGTGCCATGATTGGGTATAAAAGTAGATTCCATGAAATGCTCAGTCATTCACAAACAAGGATGGGGCGAGGGTCACCACTTTGTCAACAAATGCGTGAGCAAATTGTTGAACAGTTTAAGAAAAACCTTTCTCAACCAGCTATTGCAAGGAATTTAGGGATTTTACCATCTACGGTCCGTAATATCATCAAAGGGTTCAGAGAATCTGGAGAAATCACTGCACGTAAGCAGCTAAGCCCGTGACCTTCGATCCCTCAGGCTGTACTGCATCAACAAGTGACATCAGTGTGTAAAGGATATCACCACATGGGCTCAGGAACACTTCAGAAACCCACTGTCAGTAACTACAGTTGGTTGCTACATCTGTAAGTGCAAGTTAAAACTCTCCTATGCAAGGCGAAAACCGTTTATCAACAACACCCAAAAACGCCGTCGGCTTCGCTGGGCCTGAGCTCATCTAAGATGGACTGATACAAAGTGGAAAAGTGTTCTGTGGTCTGATGAGTCCACATTTCAAATTGTTTTTGGAAACTCTGGACGTCGGACCAAAGAGGAAAAGAACCATCCGGATTGTTATAGGTGCAAAGTTGAAAAGCCAGCATCTGTGATGGTATGGGGGTGTATTAGTGCCCAAGACATGGGTAACTTACACATCTGTGAAGGCGCCATTAATACTGAAAGGTACATACAGGTTTTGGAGCAACATATGTTGCCATCCAAGCAACGTTACCATGGACGCCCCTGCTTATTTCAGCAAGACAATGCCAAGCCACGTGTTACATAAATGTGGCTTCATAGTAAAAGAGTGCAGGTACTTTACTGGCCTGCCTGTAGTCCAGACCTGTCTCCCATTGAAAATGTGTGGCGCATTATGAAGCCTAAAATACCACAACGGGGACCCCCGGACTGTTGAACAACTTAAGCTGTACATCAAGCAAGAATGGGAAAGAATTCCACCTGAAAAGCTTAAAAAATGTGTCTTCTCAGTTACCAAACGTTTACTGAGTGTTGTTAAAAGGAAAAGCAATGTAACACAGTGGTGAACATGCCCTTTCCCAACTACTTTGGCACGTGTTGCAGCCATGAAATTCTAAGTAAATTATTATTTGCAAAAAAAAAAAGAAGTTTATGAGATTGAACATCAAATATCTTGTCTTTGTAGTGCATTCAATTGAATATGGGTTGAAAAGGATTTGCAAATCATTGTATTCCGTTTATATTTACATTCAACACAATTTCCCAACTCATATGGAAACAGGGTTTGTAGTTACTGACAGTGGTTTGCTGAAGTGTTCCTGAGCCCATGTGGTGATATCCTTTACACACTGTTTTTTAATGCAATACCGCCTGAGGGATCGAAGGTCACAGGCATTCAATGTTGGTTTTCGGCCCGTGATTTCTCCAGATTCTCTGAACCTTTTGATGATATTACAGACCGTAGATGGTGAAATCCCTAAATTCCTATATAGGTTGAAACAACACACACAAAGCAACAAAAAAAATCCTCCTCGGCAGACGTAATAAGCCCTCCCAGACCCCAGTGGTATGCATCAGAGAGCGAGCAGACTCAGGTGACCTCTTTGTGGGTCACATCCTGTGCCTAGAGGCGCCAAAGGTCATAGATGATGAGAGAGGAGGATTTTAGAAACTGGTTGTTTCCCCCGTCAACATACACACATGCCTGTGTAGATGATGGAAGGCCAGCCGACTGAGGTGTGAGTGTTCTTCCTAGAGAGAAGCCCTGTGTGCTTGACTCGGGAGCACAAAGTGTGTCTGTGGTGAGGTCAGCTGGTGACAGCTGAACGCTCCCAATCATGTATACCTCCGCCAGCCGCTGCTCCGCATACTTACTGAAAAGGCTGATTCATGCATTCATCCTGGCAGCAGAGTGATTCACAGCTCCGCACACACCCGGGCTACACAAACACATTCGGACCCCAAGCGGAGCCCGAGAGGACTTAACACAATCACCTTTTCTTTTTTGTTGGCAGGCGGGGGAAACAGCGGTGCGACACAGCGGCTTCTCTGCCCATGTGGAAAGACTCATGGGAGATTATCGCCGCGCAGCCCGCACGGCGGCCAAACAAGGGCCCAGCTGTTTAGCAGGAAGTCACCCAGTGGTCGGCAGTCGGAGGGAAAAGTCTGAGCGCACCGCTGATGTACTGAAGTCTGCGGACCCAAGAAAGCTCCTTGTGTGCTTGGGACTGTTTGAGTAGTAGAGGGACGGCAAAACATGAAGTCATGTTGAAGATTGATTACACAAGAAGGCAGCTCTCCCTTTGTTGCAGTTAAATCAATAAGCGATTGGCTATGATTTAGGATTTGTGAATAGCTAGAAAAAATAGGGATTGTCAATCGATCGGCCACAAAACCCAAAACCAGTGAAGTAGGAACCTTGTGTAAATGGTAAACAAAAACAGAATACAGGGATTTGCAAATCCTTTTCAACTTATATTCAATTGAATAGACTGCAAAGATAATATATTTAATGTTTAATCTGAGAATCTAAATTTTTTTTGGCAAATAATCATAATCAACTTGCAGGATTTTGGTTGCTTTTTTAGATTTTGAAGCCTTTTCTTCTTTTGGAAATAATGGAAACAGTAATAGCTAAAGGTGTCCGTATCCGATATTGACATTCGTTATCGGTTCGATATCAGTACAAAAACAACAAATATCGGATGATATCGGTTTCATCTAAACTTTCCAATACAAGCAGTCCGTTAGCTCATTTGGAATTTGATGCCTGCAACATGTTTCAAAAAAGCTGGCAAAAGGGGCAAAAGAGTTGAGGAATGCTCATCAAACACTTATTTGGAACATACCACAGGGGAACAGGCTAATTGGGAACAGGTGGGTGCCATGATTGGGTATAAAAGCAGCTTCCATGAAATGCTCAGTCATTCACAAACAAGGATGGGGCGAGGGTCACCACTTGGTGAACAAATGCGTGAGCAAATTGTCGAACAGTTTAGGAACAACATTTCTCAACGAGCTATTGCAAGGAATTCAGGGATTTCACCATCTACGGTCCGTAATATCATCAACAGGTTCAGAGAATCTGGAGAAATCACTGCACATAAGAAGCATGCTTGTTACCTTTGATCCCTCAGGCGGTACTGCATCAACAATCGAAATCAGTGTGTAAAGGATATCACCACATGGGCTCAGGAACACTTCAGAAAACCACTGTCAGTAACTGCAGCTGGGCACTACATTTGTAAGTGCAAGTTAAAACTGTACTATGCAAAGCGAAAGCCATTTATCAACAACACCCAGAAACGCCGCCGGCTTCGCTTGGCCAAAGCTCATCTAAGATGGACAGATGCAAAGTGGAAAAGTGTTCTGTGGTCTGACAAGTCCACATTTCAGATTGTTTTTGGAAACTGTGGACGTTGTGTCCTCCAGAACAACGAGGAAAAGAACGATCCGGATTGTTATAGGCGCAAAGTTCAAAAGCCAGCATTTGTGATGGTATGGGGGTCTAGTAGTGCCCAAGACATGGGTAACTTACACATCTGTGAAGGCACCATTAATGCTGAAAGATACATACAGATTTAGGAGCAACATATGTTGCCATCCAAGCAACGTTATCATGGACGCCCCTGCTTATTTCAGCAAGACAATGCCAAGCCACGTGTTACATCAACGTGGCTTCATAGTAAAAGAGTGCGGGTACTAGACTGGCCTGCCTGTAGTCCAGACCTGTCTACCATTGAAAATGTGCGGCACATTATGAAGCCTAAAATACCACAACAGAGACCCCCGGACTGTTGAACAACTTAAGCTGTACATCAAGCAAGAATAAGAAAGAATTCCACCTGAAAAGCTTAAAAAATTGGTCTCGTCAGTTCCCAAAGGTTTTACTGAGTGTTGTTAAAGGAAAGGCCATGTAACACAGTGGTAAAATTGCCCCTGTGCCAACTTTTGTGCAATGTGTTGCTGCCATTAAAGTTAATGATTATTTGCAAAAAAAAAGTTCCTCAGTTCGAACATTAAATATCTTGTCTTGCAAGGATTTTCAAATCATTGTATTCCGTTTTTATTTATGATTTACACAACATGCCAACTTCACTGGTTTTGGGTAGAGATGTCCGATAATGGCTTTTTTGCCGATATCCGATATTCCGATATTGTCCAAATCTTAATTACCGATTCCGATATCAACCGATACCGATATATACAGTCGCAGAATTAACACATTATTGTGCCTAATTTTTTAGTGATGCCCCGCTGGATGCATTAAACAATGTAACAAGGTTTTCCAAAATAAATCAACTCAAGTTATGGAAAAAAATGCCAACATGGCACTGCCATATTTATTATTGAAGTCACAAAGTGCATTATTTTTTTATCATGCCTCAAAACAGCAGCTTGTAATTTGGGACATGCTCTCTCAGGGAGCATGTCAGGGAGGTTGAGGTGGGCCGGGTTGGGGGGGGGGTTGAGATGGGGGGTAAGGGAAGGGGGGTATTTTGTAGCATGCCGGAAGAGTTAGTGCTGCAAGGGGTTCTGGGTATTTGTTCTGTTGTGTTTATGTTGTGTTACGGTGCGGATGTTCTCCCGAAATGTGTTTGCCATTCTTGTTTGGTGTGGGTTCACAGTGTGGCGCATATTTGTAACAGTGTTAAAGTTGTTTATACGGTCACCCTCAGTGTGACCTTTATGGCTGTTGACCAAGTTTGCCTTGCAGTCACTTGTGTGTGTGAAAAGCCGTAGATATTATGTGACTGGGCCGGCACGCAAAAGCAGTGCCTTCAAGGTTTATTGCTGCTCTGTACTTCTCCCTTTGTCCGTGTACACAGCGACGTTTTAAAAAGTCATACATTTTACCTTTTGAAACCGATACCGATAATTTCGAAACCGATACCAATAATTTCCGGTATTGCATTTTAAAGCATTTATCGGCCGATAATATCGGCAGTCTGATATTATCGGTTATGCCTAGTTTTGGGTTTTGTAACAGCCTATAACCTAAAATGTTTACATTTTGTTAATGACAAGCCCAACCTTATGTGCTTATTGAAAGATATTTAGATGTTAACGGGCGGTCCATATTTGCACAATTAAACATGCTTACGGACTGCTTGTATTGGAAAGTTTAGATCAAACCGATATCAGTTGATACTTGTTTCTTTACTGATATCGAACCGATAACGAATATCAATATGGGATAAGGACACCTTTAACTATTACTGTTTCCATTATTTCCTCATGAACAAATGGCTTCAAAATCTAAAAAAAAGCAGATATCAACCACAATCCTGCAAGCTTTGAGGTTTCCGAGTAGCTGCGAGTGCCGAATGGCAAGAGTCCAATTAGAAATGTGCCGCTTGAGAAAGTCAAAATCTAGTCAATGACGTCTACAGGAAAGATTGTTGCTTTGATGCGGCTTCCAATGTCACGCCTACACAACAAGCAAAACGGGGTGAGAGTGAGGTCTGTGCAGAGAAGAAAAAAATAGAAATATGGAAGGACAGAGCTGCATGGAGAAATCGCAAGTTCTCCTTTCCAGCCGTCATTAGCATTGCAGATGGTCAGCGATACGAGCGTCAATAGGCCTCATGCATGCGTCTTCAATCCAGGCATTGTCGCGGAAAGTGCGCGGCAGTTGCACTGTGCCTCTGTGGTGTGGGAGTGGGAGTGGACCTCGGGATCCGCGGCGGTCGGAATTCGCTGTGGATACGCGTGGGATTCAAGGCTTTCCTCTTATCACAGCCAAATGTCAAAGTGAGGATGTAGCGACGCGGAAACAGAATAAAGCATAGCGGGAATACTTCTTGGCCTGTGTCAGCGTTACTTGGCATTCAGCTGCAGCCAGTCAGGCACGGCTGATCTTTGAAACATTCAGCTGATATTTTCTCTTACAGATCAGACAGACTTGTGCCAGCCACATCTCCCTAAACACTATCAAATGTTGATTGCACTCAATGATTTAGTTGACATTCATTAGGGCGTACTATTAGCACTCTTTTCTTATGGAGGACCTGCGACTGGTATGAACATATAATTCATGACCTACTGATGCCCTATGGTGAGGTAAAACATTTTTTTTATTATGTACTGTCACGGCGGGGTTGCAGCTTACTGCGGGGTAGTTCTCCCAGGAAGGCAAATGGATCACTCCGGACAGGACTTGCAGGTAGGAGCATGGTTTATTCTTGAGAAGTCAAAACAGCACCAAAAACAGAAAACTAGTCGAAGAAAAAGACGTGCAGTTCGCACTTGAAGCTAAGGCAAAGACTTAGCGCAGGAAACATGGAACTATGGACATGGAACCTCACGAAACTTGTGGCATGAAATAAACAAGACTTAGGCATGAAGCGAACAACTAGCATAAACTCTGGCATGGAACAAACAAGACTTACTTGGCAAGGCATGAGGCAAACAAATGACGCCAGGCCGACTGACTGGCAAAGGCAGGCTTAAAGGCCTACTGAAATGAATTGTTTTTATTTAAACGGGGAGAGCAGATCCATTCTATGTGTCATACTTGCTGAAAGGATTTAGTACAGAACGACGACGATAAAGTTCGCAACTTTTGGTCGCTGATAAAAAAAAAGCCTTGCCTTTACCGGAAGTAGCGTGACGTCACAGGAGGTAGGATTCCTCACAATTCCCCATTTTTTACAATGGAGCGAGAGAGATTCGGACCGAGAAAGCGACGATTACCCCATTAATTTGAGCGAGGATGAAAGATTTGTGGATGAGGAACGTTAGAATGAAGAACTAGAGAGGGTGTATCTTTTTTCGCTCTGACCGTGACTTAGGTACGAGGTCTCATTGGATTCCACACACTTTCCTTTTTCTATTGTGGATCACGGATTTGTATTTTAAACCACCTCGGATACTATATCCTCTTGAAAATGAGAGTCGAGAACGCGAAATGGACATTCACAGTGACTTTTATCTCCACGACAATACATCAGCGAAGCTCTTTAGCTACTGAGCTAATGTGATAGCATCTGGCTCCAATGCAGATAGAAACAAAATAAATAAATCCCTGACTGGAAGGATAGACAGAAGATCAACAATACTATTAAACCATGGACATGTAACTACACGGTTAATAATTCTCAGCCTGGCAAAGCTTAACAATGTTGTTGCTAACGACGCTGAAGCTAACTTAGCAACTTAGCAACCGGACCTCACAGAGCTATGATAAAAACATTAGCGCTCCACCTACGCCAGCCAGCCCTCATTTGCTCAACATCCGTGCTCACCTGCGTTCCAGCGATCGAAGGCGCGACGAAGGACTTCACCCGATCATCCGTGCGGTTGGCGGCTAGCATCGGCTTGCGCGTCTGCTATCCAAGTAAGTACTTCTTGTTGTTTTGCTACAGCCAGCCGCTAATACACCGATCCCACCTACAACTTTCTTCTTTGCAATCTCCATTGTTCATTAAACAAATTGCAAAAGATTCACCAACACAGATGTGCAGAATACTGTGGAATTGTTCGATGAAAACAGAGCAGTTTGTATGGTGACACATCGGGTACGAATACTTCCGTTGCCGTCGTGACGTCAAGCGCATACGTCATCATACATAGACGTTTCCAACCGTAAGTTTAGCGGGGAATTTAAAATTGCACTTTTTAGGTTAACCCGGCCGTATTGGCATGTGTTGCAATGTTAAGATTTCATCATTGATGTATAAACTATCAGACTGCGTTGTCGGTAGTAGTGGCTTTCAGTAGGCCTTTAAATAACGTCTCTGATTGGAAACAGGTGCGCGTCCCGAACACCAGAGGCAGGTGAAAATCATAAGTAGCCATGGTAACAAACACAGGAGGTGCACAACCAGGAACTAAACAAGTCCAAAATTAACAGAACATAACAAAAATATGATCCGGACCACGGATCATGACATGTACAAAATACTAATAGAGCAGGACAAAGTCTGGCCCCGGGTCCTTTCTGAAAAAGCACTATTTAGTTGAACAACCAGCATCCCACAAGTGTTGTGATCCATTTATACACACACACACGCACACACACTTGGTGGCTGAGTTGCTGTTGTTCCCAAACTCTTCCACTTTCTTATAATAAAGCCGACAGTGGACTTTGGAATATTTAGAAGCGAGGAAATTTCACGACTGGATTTGTTGCACAGGTGGCATCCTATGACAGTTCCACGCTGGAAATCACTGAGAGCAGCCCATTCTTTCACAAATGTTTGTAGAAACAGTCTCCATGCCTAAGTGCTTGATTTGATACACCTGCCAATTGATTAAGACACCTGATTCTCATCATTTGGATGGGTGGCCAAATACTTTTGGCAATATAGTGTATATCTCTCACCTAATCAACATTTTGCTCTCCTTCATTGTGAGTACCGGTGAGATTTCTATGGCTTTCCATGGCCACTTCCTGTTTTCGCAACTTGTGATTGGATACTCACTTGGGACTCCCAAGTGAGTATCCAATCACAGCGTAAGGCCAGCTAGAAGGCCTTACTGACAACTCGTGATCTGATTGGCTATGGCAACTGTCTATCAACTGTATGTGTCCGTTCACTTACAGTGCACACACTGTTGATTCTGAAGGCCCCGGGCAGATTTCGTGCAACATAAGGTAGCTGAATTCTGATTGGCTACAAACTCAAACATAAAAACAACAGCATAATATGACATAAAGAGAATATAAATACTTTTAGATATTTACGGAAAGTAAATTAAAAATTTAACAACAAATCAATGCTTCACCATCGGGCGTAAGACTTGAATTTAGTTAGAGATGCTACCTCAGTTGAAGCATTTAAGTCCCATCTTAAAACTCATTTGTATACTCTAGCCTTTAAATAGACCCCCCTTTTAGACCAGTTGATCTGCCGTTTCTCTCCTTCGTGGAGAGGGGAAGGCACAGATTCGGTGACCACAGATGAGGTGCTAGCTGTCCAAAGTAGGGACCCAGGATGGACCACTCATCTGTGCATCAGTTGGGGACGTCTCTGCGCTGCTGACCTGTCCCCACTCAATATGATCCCCTGCTGGCCCCACTACGGACTGGACTCTCACACTATTATGTTAGATCCACTATGGACTGGACTCTCACACTATTATGTTAGATCCACTATGGACTGGACTCTCACACTATTATGTTAGATCCACTATGGACTAGACTCTCACACTATTATGTTAGATCCACTATGGACTGGACTCTCGCTATTATGTTAGATCCACTATGGACTGGACTCTCACACTATTATGTAAGATCCACTAAGGACTGGACACTCACTATTATGTTAGATCCACTGTGAACTGGACTCTCATAATATTATGTTAGATCCACTATGGACGGGACTCTCACACTATTATGTTAGATCCACTATGGACTGGACTCTCACTATGTTGTTAGATCCACTATGGACTGGACTCTCACAATATTATGTTAGATCTACTATGGACTGGACTCTCACTATTATGTTAGATCCACTATGGACTGGACTCTCATTATTATGTTAGATCCACTATGGACTGGACTCTGACACTATTATGATAGATCCACTATGGACTGGACTCTCACTATTATGTTAGATCCACTATGGACTGGACTCTCACACTATTATGTTAGATCCACTATGAACTGGACTCTCACTATTATGATAGATCCACTATGGACTGGACTCTCACTACTATGTTCGATCCACTATGGACTGGACTCTCACTATTATGTTAGATCCACTAAGAACTTGACTCTCACTATTATGTTAGAACCACTATGGACTAGACCAGGGGTCACCAACCTTTTTGAAACCAAGGGCTACTTCTTGGGTACTGATTACTGGGAAGGGCTACCAGTTAGATACACACTTAAATAAATTGCCAGAAGTATCCAATTTGCTCAATTTACCTTTAACTCTGTTATTATTAATAATTAATGATATTTATCTTTGTGGAAACACTGATCATCTTAATGATTTATCACAATAAATATATATAGAAACAGATAAATATCAATATGCAACACTTTATTTTTATATTTTCTCTAAGTGCACATTTTTCAAATTAAACATTTTCAAATGATCACTTCTAAGACAGTCTTGTGAAATCACAATATCCCATTTTAACTAGCTAGCCACTAACATTTTTTTTTAACAAATCATGAATTACTTTGCACCATGTTTGTACAAATAATAACTCATGTAAAATACAAAAGTAAACTCTCCAATTTTTAAATCATGTCACACTTTGAACTGGACACCAAATCTGTTATCTGTTTCTTTGTCAGTTAGTGGGAAGCCTGGCATTGCATGCTGTTAACTAGTGTGTTGTACTCTGGTGTGTAACTTGACACTGCAACTCTGAGTGAGTCTTGCAGATGTGCATCAGTGAGGCGTGTTCTGTGTTTGTTCTTGATGAAGTTCATGTCAGAAAAGGCTGATTCACAAAGATAAGATTTTTCCTCATAGTTTGCGGAACCTTCTTAGTCTTTTGGACATATTGTCACAGCAATCTGGCCTTAAGCTTAATTATGATAAATGTAAAATGTTAAGGATCGGAAATCTAAAGGGAACGTCCTTTCGAATGGAATGCAAAGTGCCTGTTTTGTGGACAGATGGACCAGTTAACATACTTGGTGTTGTTGTCCCAGAAAATCTGGAAGATCTAGGCTCAGTAAATTATGATAATCGACTAAGAAAGCTGGACAAAATTATGCAATTATGGAAAGGGAAATCCCTAACCTTGTATGGTAAAATGTCTATTGCCAACTCGTTAATTATTCCTCAATTTATTTATTTGTTTTTGTCATTACCAGCTCCATCACAAAACTTTTTTAAGATTTATGAGCGGAGGGTCTTCGATTTTGTCTGGAACGGCAAACCAGAAAAGATTAAAATAAAGGTTTTGTACAAAGAGTATGAATATGGGGGCCGGAACTTCTCAACCTTGAAGCTATGTGTCTGTCTTTAAAAGCATCAATTGTTCCAAAGATGTATTTAAACATTGAGTGGTACACAAATGTCCTGTTGGACAAAAAACATGTACTGTATCAAAAGAAATGGTATCCTTTTTTACAAGTGATCCCCTCCCAGAGAGTCTGCTGGGAAACATGGCGGGGTTCATAAAGGAAACAATCCACTCATAGTGGTGTTTTCAATTTTATGTGCCAGAAAAAAGAGACGATATTTTGCAGCAGTTAATATGGATGAACTCTAATATTGTAATAGATGGAGAGCCTTTCTTTTGGAAAAATGTGTTTGAAAGAGGAATCATTTTTGTCAATGATATTATCAATGAGAATGGTAAAATTATGAAGTATAATGAACTTAGAGCTATGTATGGTGATGCTTGCTCAAGCTTGTAATTTTATCAACTAACTGGAGTAATTGGGAAAAGATGGAAACAAATAATTAATTATGGAACTACTAAATTATTAGTTTGTAAACCTCTAATAAGAAATTCTAGTTGGCAAAAAGGAACTAAAATAAATAGAAAAAGATATAATTTTTATTTAATAAAGAAATCTTTGAAGGCTGCCTCATACAACACAAATGGAAAATGGGAGGACTTTTTTGACTGCCCGTTGCCATGGGATGCCATATTCAAACTAATCTATAAAACCACTATCGAGGTGCAAAATCGTTATTTTCAAATTAAAATTATTTATAACTTCTTACCCACAGGGAAAATGTTAAAATTATGGAATATGACAGAGTCAGATGATTGCTGATTTTGTTGTCAGGAGCCTGAATCCACCCTGCATTTGTTTTGGTATTGTCATATTGTGTCTTTGTTTTGGGTGGAAGTTGAAAAAATGTGTTTAAGGATTGGTTTGTTTATGAAGCTAATGTGGTTTCTGTTATTTTAGGAGAGTTCATTGACAATCATGATTTAGTCAATTTAATTATAGTACTCTGTAAAATGTTTAATTTTAAGGCCAAAAACAGATATTCACTTAGTATTACTTTCTTTAAAACATTTATTCAGTATTTTCTAACTTTAGATAGTTACATGGTTGAAAACGATAATGATGCCAAAAAACATTAAAAAAAAGATAAGTCCTCAAAGGCTTCTTTTGAAAGTATAATTATGTTTATAGATTATATCATATCTGTTGTTGTGTTCCCTAATTTGAGTGACCTGGACATAATCTGGACTGTACATAAATGCTTATTTTGAAAATGTAATTTTGTTTATAAATTATATGCAATCTGTTGTGTTCCCTAATTTTTTTCTGTGTACATGAATGAAGGTGTGTGTTGCTGAGTCCGACTTGGACATTATCTGGACTGGGCCTGGTTTAAAAAACCCTTTAAACAAATCTAATTTCATTGACAACCTGGTCTGTTGAAGATAAGGCCCTTTTTTTAAAAATAAAATAAAATAAGATAAATAAATAAAAAACATTTTCTTGGATAAAAAAGAAAGTAAAACAATATAAAAATAATTACATAAAAATAGTAATTAATGAAAATGTTAGTGGACCAGCAGCCTATACAATCATGTGTGCTTCAGGGACTGTGTCCCTTGCAGATGTGTTGTCTATGTTGTGGGAACCAGAATATTGGTAGCAGAAAGAAATAACCCCTTTTGTGTGAGTGGGTGTGGATGAGTGTGCATGGGGGGGGGGGGGGGGGGGGGGGGTTGTTTGGGTTGATGCAGTGATTGAAAGTGTATCTTGTGTTTTTTCTATGTAGATTTAATTTTTTTAAAAAAAAAATATATATATATATATATTTTTTTTTAGAACAGGCCCGCGGGCGACTCATCTGGTCCTTACGGGCGACCTGGTGCCCGCGGGCACCGCATTGGTGACCCCTGGACTAGACTCTCACACTATTATGTTAGATCCACTATGGACTGGACACTCACTATTATGTTAGATCCACTATGGACTGGACTCTCACACTATTATGTTAGTACCACTTTGGACTGGACTTTCACTATTATGTTAGATCCACTATGGACTGGACTCTCACACTATTATGTTAGATCCACTATGAACTGGACTCTCACTATTATGTTAGATCCACTATGAACTGGACTTTTACTATTACATTAGATCCACTATGGACTGGACTCTCACTATTATGTTAGATCCACTATGGACTGGACTCTCACACTATTATGTTAGATCCACTAAGAACTTGACTCCCACTATTATGTTAGATCCACTATGGACTAGACTCTCACACTATTATGTTAGATCCACTATGGACTAGACTCTCTCACTATTATGTTAGATCCACTATGGACTGGACACTGACTATTATGTTGGATCCACTATGGACTGGACTATCACACTATTATGTTAGTACAACTTTGGACTGGACTCTCACTATTATGTTAGATCCACTATGGACTGGAATCTCACTATTATGTTGGATCCACTATGGACTGGACTCTCACAATATTATGTTAGATCCACTATGGACTGGACTCTCTCTATTATGTTATACGGACTGGACTCTCACACTATTATGTTAGATCCACTATGGACTGGACTATTATGTTAGATCCACTATAGACTGGAGTCTCACAATATTATGTTAGATTCACTATGGACTGGACTCTCACTATTATGTTAGATCCACTATGGACTGGACTCTCACAATATTATGTTATATCCACTATGGACTAGAGTCTCTCTATTATGTTATATGGAATGGACTCTCACACTATTATGTTAGATCCACTATGGACTGGACTATTATGTTAGATCCACTATAGACTGGACTCTCACAATATTATGTTAGATCCACTATGGACTGGACTCTCACTATTATGTTAGAACCACTATGGACAGGACTTTCACACTATTAACTAGATTCACTATGGACTGGAATCTCACTATAATGTTAGATCCACTATGGACTGGACTCTCACTATTATGTTAGATCCACTATGGACTGGACTCTCACACTATTATGTTAGATCCACTATGGACTGGACTCTCACTATTATGTTAGATCCACTATGGACTGGACTCTCATAATATTATGTTAGATCCACTATGGACTGGACTCTCACACTATTATGTTAGATCCACTATGGACTGGACACTCACTATTATGTTAGATCCATTATGGACTGGACACTCACTATTATGTTAGATCCACTATGGACTGGACTCTCACACTATTATGTTAGTACCACTTTGGACTGGACTTTCACTATTATGTTAGATCCATTATGGACTGGACTCTCACACTATTATGTTAGATCCACTATGAACTGGACTCTCACTATTATGTTAGATCCACTATGAACTGGACTTTTACTATTACATTAGATCCACTATGGACTGGACTCTCACTATTATGTTAGATCCACTATGGACTGGACTCTCACACTATTATGTTAGATCCACTAAGAACTTGACTCCCACTATTATGTTAGATCCACTATGGACTAGACTCTCACACTATTATGTTAGATCCACTATGGACTAGACTCTCTCACTAATATGTTAGATCCACTATGGACTGGACACTGACTATTATGTTGGATCCACTATGGACTGGACTATCACACTATTATGTTAGTACAACTTTGGACTGGACTCTCACTATTATGTTAGATCCACTATGGACTGGAATCTCACTATTATGTTGGATCCACTATGGACTGGACTCTCACAATATTATGTTAGATCCACTATGGACTGGACTCTCTCTATTATGTTATACGGACTGGACTCTCACACTATTATGTTAGATCCACTATGGACTGGACTATTATGTTAGATCCACTATAGACTGGAGTCTCACAATATTATGTTAGATTCACTATGGACTGGACTCTCACTATTATGTTAGATCCACTATGGACTGGACTCTCACAATATTATGTTATATCCACTATGGACTAGAGTCTCTCTATTATGTTATATGGAATGGACTCTCACACTATTATGTTAGATCCACTATGGACTGGACTATTATGTTAGATCCACTATAGACTGGACTCTCACAATATTATGTTAGATCCACTATGGACTGGACTCTCACTATTATGTTAGAACCACTATGGACAGGACTTTCACACTATTAACTAGATTCACTATGGACTGGAATCTCACTATAATGTTAGATCCACTATGGACTGGACTCTCACTATTATGTTAGATCCACTATGGACTGGACTCTCACACTATTATGTTAGATCCACTATGGGCTGGACTCTCACTATTATGTTAGATCCACTATGGACTGGACTCTCATAATATTATGTTAGATCCACTATGGACTGGACTCTCACACTATTATGTTAGATCCACTATGGACTGGACTCACACTATTATGTTAGATACACTATGGACTGGACTCTCACTACTATGTTAGATCCACTATGGACTGGACTCTCACTATTATGTTAGATCCACTAAGAACTTGACTCCCACTATTATGTTAGATCCACTATGGACTAGACTCTCACACTATTATGTTAGATCCACTATGGACTAGACTCTCACACTATTATGTTAGATCCACTATGGACTGGACACTCACTATTATGTTAGATCCACTATGGACTGGACTATCACACTATTATGTTAGTACCACTTTGGACTGGACTCTCACTATTATGTTAGATCCACTATGGACTGGACTCTCACTATTATGTTAGATCCACTAAGGACTGGACTTTCACACTATTAACTAGATTCACTATGGACTGGACTCTCACTATTATGTTAGATCCACTATGGACTGGACTCTCACTATTTTGTTAGATCCACTATGGACTGGACTCTCACTATTATGTTAGATCCACTATGGACTGGACTCTCACACTATTATTTTAGATCCACTATGGACTGGACTCTCTCTATTATGTTATATGGACTGGACTCTCACACTATTATGTTAGATCCACTATGGACTGGACTATTATGTTAGATCCACTATAGACTGGACTCTCACAATATTATGTTAGATCCACTATGGACTGGACTTTCACTATTATATTAGATCCACTATGGACTGGACTTTCACACTATTAACTAGATTCTCTATGGACTGGACTCTCACTATTATGTTATTATGGTCCCTGCTGGCCCCACCATGGACTGGACTTTCGCTGATGTGTTGGACTTTCACAATATTATGTCAGACCCACTTGACATCCATTGCTTTCGGTCCCCCCCCCCGCTCTCGGGGGGGGGGGGGGGGGGGGGGGGGGTCACCCACATATGCGGTCCTCTCCAAGGTTTCTCATAGTCATTCACATTGACGTCCCACTGGGGTGAGTTTTCCTTGCCCGTATGTGGGCTCTGTACCGAGGATGTCGTTGTGGCTTGTACAGCCCTTTGAGACACTTGTGATTTAGGGCTATATAAATAAACATTGATTGATTGATTGATTGATTGACTTTCACACTATTAACTAGATTCACTATGGACTGGACTCTCACTATTATGTTAGATCCACTATGGACTGGGCTCTCACACTATTATGTTAGATCCACTATGGACTGGACTCTCACTATTATGTTAGATCCACTATGGACTGGGCTCTCAAACTATTATGTTAGATCCACTATGGACTGGACTCTCACTATTATGTTAGATCCACTATGGACTGGACTCTCACACTATTATGTTAGATCCACTATGGACTGGACTCTCACTATTATGTTAGATCCACTATGGACTGGGCTCTCACACTATTATGTTAGATCCACTATGGACTGGAATCTCACTATTATGTTTGATCCACTATGGACTGGGCTCTCACACTATTATGTTAGATCCACTATGGACTGGACTCTCACTATTATGTTAGATCCACTATGGACTGGACTCTCACACTATTATGTTAGATCCACTATGGACTGGACTCTCACTATTATGTTAGATCCACTATGTACTGGACTCTCACACTATTATGTTAGATCCACTATGAACTGGACTCTCACTATTATGTTAGATCCACTATGAACTGGACTTGTACTATTATATTAGATCCACTATGGACTGGACTCTCACAATATTATGTTAGATCCACTATGGACTGGACTCTCACACTATTATGTTAGATCCACTATGGACTGGACTCTCACTATTATGTTAGATCCACTATGGACTGGACTCTCACACTATTATGTTAGATCCACTATGGACTGGATTCTCACTATTATGTTAGATCCACTATGGACTGGACTCTCATAATATTATGTTAGATCCACTATGGACTGGACTCTCACACTATTATGTTAGATCCACTATGGACTGGACTCTCACTATTATGTTAGATCCACTATGAACTGGACTCTCACTACTATGTTAGATCCACTATGGACTGGACTCTCACTATTATGTTAGATCCACTATGGACTGGACTCGCACTATTATGTTAGCTCCACTATGGACTGGACTCTCACTACTATGTTAGATCCACTATGGACTGGACTCTCACTATTATGTTAGATCCACTATGGACTAGACTCTCATACTATTATGTTAGATCCACTATGGACTAAACTCTCACACTATGTTAGATCCACTATGGACTAAACTCTCACACTATTATGTTAGATCCACTATGGACTGGACACTCACTATTATGTTAGATCCACTATGGACAGGACTCCCACACTATTATGTTAAATCCACTATGGACTGGACTCTCACTATTATGTTGGATCCACTATGGACTGGACTCTCACTATTATGTTAGATCCACTATGGACTGGACTCTCATACTTTTAACTAGATTCTCTATGGACTGGACTCACTATTATGTTAGATCCACTATGAACTTGACTCTCACTATTATGTTAGATCCACTATGGACTAGACTCTCACACTATTATGTTAGATCCACTATGGACTAGACTCTCACACTATTATGTTAGATCCACTTTGGACTGGACTCTCACACTATTATGTTAGAACCACTTTGGACTGGACTCTCACTATTATGTTAGATCCACTATCGACTGGACTCTCACTATTATGTTAGATCCACTATGGACTGGAATCTCACTATTATGTTGGATCCACTATGGACTGGACTCTCACAATATTATGTTAGATCCACTATGGGCTGGACACACACACTTTTAACTAGATTCACTATGGACTGGACTCTCACTATTATGTTAGATCCACTATGAACTTGACTCCCACTATTATGTTGGATCCACTATAGACTGGACTCTCACAATATTATGTTAGATCCACTATGGACTGGACTCTCACTATTATGTTAGATCCACTATGGACTGGACTCTCACAATATTATGTTATATCCACCATGGACTGGACTCTCTCTATTATGTTATATGGACTGGACACTCACACTATTATGTTAGATCCACTATGGACTGGACTCTCTCTATTATGTTAGATCCACTATGGACTGGACTTTCACTATTATGTTAGATCCACTATGAACTGGATTCTCACTATTATGTTAGATCCACTATGGACTGAACTCTCACAATATTCTGTTAGATCCACGATGGACTGGACTCTCACACTACTATGTTAGATCCACTATGGACTGGACTCTCACACTATTAACTAGATTCACTATGGACTGGACTCTCACTATTATGTTTGATCCACTATGGACTAGACTCGCACTATTATGTTAGCTCAACTATGGACTGGACTCTCACTACTATGTTAGATCCACTTCGGACTAGACTCTCATACTGTTATGTTAGATCCACTATGGACTAGACGCTCACACTATTATGTTAGATCCACTATGGACTGGACTCTCACACTATTATGTTAGATCCACTATGGACTGGACTCTCACACTATTAACTTGATTCATTATGGACTGGACTCTCACCATTATGTTAGATCCACTATGGACTGGACTCTCACACTATTATGTTAGATCCACTATGGACTGGACTCTCACTATTATTTTAAATCCACTATGGACTGGACTCTCACACTATTATGTTAGATCCACTATGAACTGGACTCTCACTATTATGTTAGATCCACTATGAACTGGACTCTTACTATTATGTTAGATCCACTATGGACTGGACTCTCACAATATTATGTTAGATTCACTATGGACTAGACTTTCACACTATTATGTTAGATCCACTATGGACTGAACTCTCACACTTTTATGTTAGATCCACTATGGACTGGACTCTCACAATATTATGTTATATCCACTATGGACTGGACTCTCTCTATTATGTTATATGGACTGGACTCTCACACTATTATGTTAGATCCACTATGGACTGGACTATTATGTTAGATCTACTAGGGACTGGACTCTCACAATATTATGTTAGATCCACTATGGACTGGACTCTCACTATTATGTTAGATCCACTATGGACTGGACTCTCACACTATTATGTTAGATCCACTATGGACTGGACTCTCTCTATTATGTTATATGGACTGGACTCTCACACTATTATGTTAGATCCACTATGGACTGGACCCTCTCTATTATGTTAGATCCACTATGGACTGGACTCTCACTATTATGTTAGATCCACTATGAACTGGATTCTCACTATTATGTTAGATCCACTATGGACTGAACTCTCACAATATTATGTTAGATCCACTATGGACTGGACTCTCACACTACTATGTTAGATCCACTATGGACTAGACTCGCACTATTATGTTAGCTCAACTATAGACTGGACTCTCACTGCTATGTTAGATCCACTTTGGACTAGACTCTCATACTGTTATGTTAGATCCACTATGGACTAGACTCTCACACTATTATGTTAGATCCACTATGGACTGGACTCTCTCACTATTATGTTAGATCCACTATGGACTGGACTCTCACACTATTAACTAGATTCATTATGGACTGGACTCTCACTATTATGTTAGATCCACTATGGACTGGAATCTCACACTATTATGTTAGATCCACTATGGACTGGACTCTCACTACTATATTAGATCCACTATGGACTGGACTCTCACACTATTATTTTAGATCCACTATGAACTGGACTCTCACTATTATGTTAGATCCACTATGAACTGGACTCTTACTATTATGTTAGATCCACTATGGACTGGACTTTCACACTATTATGTTAGATCCACTATGGACTGGACTCTCACACTATCATGTTATATCCACTATGGACTGGTCACTCACTATTATGTTATATCCACTATGGATTGGACTCTCACACTATTATGTTAGATCCACTGTGGACTGGACTCTCACTATTATGTTAGATCCACTATGGACTGGAATCTCACTATTATGTTAGATCCACTATGGACTGGACTCTCACTATTATGTTAGATCCACTATGGACTGGGCTCTCACTGTTATGTTAGATCCACTATGAACTGGACTCTTACTATTATGTTAGATCCAGTATGGACTGGACTTTTACACTATTAACTAAATTCACTATGGACTGGACTCTCACTATTATGTTAGATCCACTATGAACTTGACTCCCACTATTATGTTAGATCCACTATGGACTGGACTCTCACACTATTATGTTAGATCCACTATGGACTGGACTCTCACAATATTATGTTAGATCCACTATGGACTGGACTCTCACACTATTATGTTAGATCCACTATGGACTGGACTCTCACAATATTATGTTAGATCCACTATGGACTGGACTCTCACACTATTAACTAGATTCACTATGGACTGGACTCTCACACTATTAACTAGATTCACTATGGACTGGACTCTCACTATTATGTTAGATCCACTATGGACAGGACTCTCACTATTATGTTAGATCCACTATGAACGGGAACTATGAACTGGACTCTTACTATTATGTTAGATCCACAATGGACTGGACTCTCACACTATTATGTTAGATCCACTATGGACTGGACTCTCACTATTATGTTAAATCCACTATGGACTGGACTCTCACACTATTATGTTAGATCCACTATGAACTGGACACCCACTATTATGTTAGATCCACTATGAACTGGACTCTTACTATTATGTTAGATCCACTATGGACTGGACTCTCACAATATTATGTTAGATTCACTATGGACTAGACTTTCACACTATTATGTTAGATCCACTATGGACTGGACTATTATGTTAGATCTACTAGGGACTGGACTCTCACAATATTATGTTAGATCCACTATGGACTGGACTCTCACTATTATGTTAGATCCACTATGGACTGGACTCTCACACTATTATGTTAGATCCACTATGGACTGGACTCTCTCTATTATGTTATATTGACTGGACTCTCACACTATTATGTTAGATCCACTATGGACTGGATCCTCTCTATTATGTTAGATCCACTATGGACTGGACTCTCACTATTGTGTTAGATCCACTATGAACTGGATTCTCACTATTATGTTAGATCCACTATGGACTGAACTCTCACAATATTATGTTAGATCCACTATGGACTGGACTCTCACACTACTATGTTAGATCCACTATGGACTAGACTCGCACTATTATGTTAGCTCAACTATAGACTGGACTCTCACTGCTATGTTAGATCCACTTTGGACTAGACTCTCATACTGTTATGTTAGATCCACTATGGACTAGACTCTCACACTATAATGTTAGATCCACTATGGACTGGACTCTCTCACTATTATGTCAGATCCACTATGGACTGGACTCTCACACTATTAACTAGATTCATTATGGACTGGACTCTCACTATTATGTTAGATCCACTATGGACTGGAATCTCACACTATAATATTAGATCCACTATGGACTGGACTCTCACTACTATGTTAGATCCACTATGGACTGGACTCTCACACTATTATTTTAGATCCACTATGAACTGGACTCTCACTATTATGTTAGATCCACTATGAACTGGACTCTTACTATTATGTTAGATCCAGTATGGACTGGACTTTTACACTATTAACTAGATTCACTATGGACTGGACTCTCACTATTATGTTAGATCCACTATGAACTTGACTCCCACTATTATGTTGGATCCACTATGGACTGGACTCTCACACTATTATGTTAGATCCACTATGGACTGGACTCTCACAATATTATGTTAGATCCACTATGGACTGGACTCTCACACTATTATGTTAGATCCACTATGGACTGGACTCTCCCAATATTATGTTAGATCCACTATGGACTGGGCTCTCACTATTATGTTAGATCCACTATGAACTGGACTCTTACTATTATGTTAGATCCAGTATGGACTGGACTTTTACACTATTAACTAGATTCACTATGGACTGGACTCTCACTATTATGTTAGATCCACTATGAACTTGACTCCCACTATTATGTTAGATCCACTATGGACTGGACTCTCACACTATTATGTTAGATCCACTATGGACTGGACTCTCACACTATTATGTTAGATCCACTATGGACTGGACTCTCCCAATATTATGTTAGATCCACTATGGACTGGACTCTCACACTATTATGTTAGATCCACTATGGATTGGACTGTCACACTATTATGTTAGATCCACTATGGACTGGACTCTCCCAATATTATGTTAGATCCACTATGGACTGGACTCTCACACTATTAACTAGATTCACTATGGACTGGACTCTCACACTATTAACTAGATTCACTATGGACTGGACTCTCACTATTATGTTAGATCCACTATGAACGGGAACTATGAACTGGACTCTTACTATTATGTTAGATCCACAATGGACTGGACTCTCACACTATTATGTTAGATCCACTATGAACTGAAATCTCACTATTATGTTAGATCCACTATGGACTGGACTCTCACAATATTATGCTAGATCCACTATGGACTGAACTTTCACTATTATGTTAGATCCACTATGGACCGGACTCTCACAATATTATGCTAGATCCACTCGACGTCCAGTGCACCGGTCGCCCAAGGGCGGGTCCCCACATCTGCGATCCCCTCCAAGGTTTCTCATTGTCATCCCATTGGGTTGAGTTTTTTCTTGCCCTGATGTGGGATCTGAGCCGAGGATGTCTTTGTGGCTTGTGCAGCCCTTTGAGACATTTGATTTAGGGCTATATAGGTAAACATAGATTGATTGATTGGTCGGTTTCTGGGATTTGCAATGATATGCTTTGATGTGTTAACCAGCAATTATTTTTAATCTGAATGACGGTGAAAGGAAATACTAACTTTTAGCAAAACTAGTCAACAAGTGAATCAAATTGTTAGCAAGGGGAACACCAACAAAAAAACAAACATTTCTCACTGTTGCTTTAAAACTAGTGAAGTCTTCCAGTTACTCGTCGACAGCACAGGTCACCTTTGTAGTCTTCCCTTATCTCCTGTAACCTCCGCAGTTTGTATTCAACACGATCAAACGCGTCCGAACAATGTTAGCCGTGCCCTAACCACAACCTCCACTCCCCTGCGACCCCTATTAAGCAACCGCCGCACGCTGTACGTTTGAAGTGTGCGTGTGTCACCATCACCTCCAGCTCGGTGACAGATGACCCCTGCGACCTTGGTCTTTCAGAGTCGGTGGGGGGGGGGGGGGGGGGTGATCGATAAATACAAGGGCTCCCCTCCGGCCCGGCGTCATCAAACAAGCTTGGATCTTTGTGTGTTGTTCGGACGCGCGCTTAGCGGTGTGTGCAGAGCCCTGAACTTCTGCCCACAGCTGTGGTCATTCCGCATGTGCAGATTGGCAATCGATACGACGGGGGCGTAGTCGGCGATTAGCATTAAACATGTCTATTGATCAGGAGCGTTTGTGTTGTGTATTCCCTAATGAACACCCTCCAGGGGGTGGATTTAAACATAAGGCACATTAATACGCAGTAAACACATTTAGAAATCATAACATGCTCTCGGCATTTAAAGGAGGCCATATTGCCTACAAAGCAAACTTAAATGACAAACTAGGATCAACCATAATCCATCCACTTCATTACAGCACAACCTGGATTTCCAAACTTAATTGGTTCTGGAACTTGATTTGTAAACCATCAAATTTCGAAATTTCGTATTGCAAAGAGGCGTTCCCCATAAAAAAAACAATGTAACATGAGTAATACGTTCTGTCGTTGTGGCTTGTGCAGCCCTTTGAGACACTTGTGATTAAGGGCTACATAAATACTCTTTGATTGATCTAGTTTCTTCAAAATAGCCACCCTTTGCTCTGATTACTTTTTCACACACTCTTGGCATTCCCTCCATGAGCTTCAAGAGGTCGTCACCTGAAATGGTTTTCACTTCACTGGTGTGCTTGAAGCTCATCGAGAGAATGCCAAGAGTGTGTGAAAAAGTAATCAGAGCAAAGGGTGGCTATTTTGAAGAAACTAGCATATAAAACATGTTTTCAGTTATTTCACCTTTTTTTGTTAAATACATAACTCCACATGTGTTCATTCATAGTTTTGATGCCTTCAGTGACAATCTACAATGTAAATAGTCATGAAAATAAAGAAAACACATTGAATGAGGTGAGTCCAAACTATTGGCCTGTACTGTATGTGTGTGCGTAACATATATATATATATATATATATATATATATATATATATATATATATATATATATATATATATATATATATATATATATATATATATATATATATATATATATACACTACCGTTCAAAAGTTTGGGGTCACCCAAACCATTTTATGGAATAGCCTTCATTTCTAAGAACAAGAATAGACTGTCGAGTTTCAGATGAAAGTTCTCTTTTTCTGGCCTTTTTGAGCGTTTAAAGGCCTACTGAAATGAATTTTTTTTATTTAAACGGGGATAGCAGATCTATTCTATGTGTCATACTTGATCATTTCGCGATATTGCCAAATTTTTGATGAAAGGATTTAGTATAGAACAACGACGATAAAGATCGCAACTTTTGGTATCTGATTAAAAAAAGGCTTGCACCTACCGGAAGTAGCGTGACGTAGTCAATTGAACATATACGCAAAGTTCCCTATTGTTTACAATGATGGCCGCATGAAGTAAGAGAGATTCGGACCGAGAAAGCGACGATTTCCCCATTAATTTGAGCGAGGATGAAATATTTTTAAATGAGGAAAGTGCAAGTGAAGGACTAGTGGGGAGTGGAAGATGCTGTGAGAGCCGGGGGTGACCTGATATTCAGCTGGAAATGACTACAACAGTAAATAAACACAAGACATATATATACTCTATTAGCCACAACACAACCAGGCTTATATTTAATATGCCACAAATTAATCCCGCATAAAAACACCTAGGTGTTTGTTATGCTAGCTCCTAGCTACTAGCTCGAGCTAGTTATAGCTCGAGCGGGTAATATGGACGGGATCCTGTATATATAACCCGCCAATACAATTCAAACACCTGCACAACACACACACTCACTCAGCCCAAACAACCGTTCACCTAACCCAAGGTTCATAAAGCTTATATATTTAATCAAAGTTACGTACAAGACACGCACGTACGGGCAAGCAATCAAATGTTTGGAAGCGCGCGGGTGGGACCTGATATTCAGCTGGGAATGACTACAACAGTAAATAAACACAAGACTCTATTAGCCACAACACAACCAGGCTTATATTTAATATGCCACAAATTAATCCTAATGCTAGCTCCTAGCTCCTAGCTACTAGCTCGAGCTAGTTATAGCAAGCGATCAAATGTTTGGAAGCGCAGCTGTGTACTCACGTTATCGCAACTGTGTATCCAAATCAAAGTCCTCCTGGTAAGAGTCTCTGTTGTCCGAGTTCTTCCATCTTGACTGCATCTTTCGGGAATGTAAACAAAGAAGCGCCGGCTGTGTACGTGTTGTTGCTGACTTCCCTCGCAAAATAGACACTTCGCACCGACAACTTTCTTCTTTGCTTGCTCAGCTTCTTTCTCCATAATGCAATGAACAAATTGCAACAGATTCACCAACACAGATGTCCAGAATACTGTGGAATAATGAGATAAAACAGAGCTATTTCGTATTGACTTCAATGGTGTCCGAATACTTCCGTTTCAATGATTGACGTCACGCGCATACGTCAACCCTCAGAGGCGTTTCGAACCGGAAGTTTAGCGGGAAATTTAAAATTGCACTTTATAAGTTAACCCGGCCGTATTGGCATGTGTTGCAATGTTAAGATTTCATCATTGATATATAAACTATCAGACTGCGTGGTCGGTAGTAGTGGGTTTCAGTAGGCCTTTAATTGACCCCACAAATGTGATGCTCCAGAAACTCAATCTGCTCAAAGGAAAGTCAGTTTTGTAGCTTCTGTAACGAGCTAAACTGTTTTCAGATGTGTGAACATGATTGCACAAGGGTTTTCTAATCATCAATTAGCCTTCTGAGCCAATGAGCAAACACATTGTACCATTAGAACACTGGAGTGATAGTTGCTGGAAATGGGCCTCTATACACCTATGTAGATATTGCACCAAAAACCAGACATTTGCAGCTAGAATAGTCATTTACCACATTAGCAATGTATAGAGTGTATTTCTTTAAAGTTAAGACTAGTTTAAAGTTATCTTCATTGAAAAGTACAGTGCTTTTCCTTCAAAAATAAGGACATTTCAATGTAACCCCAAACTTTTGAACGGTAGTGTATACATATATATATATATATATATATATATATATATATATATATATATATATATATATATATATATATATATATATATATATATATATATATATATATATATATATATATATATACAGAACATATGTTGCTCCAAAACCTGTATGTACCTTTCAGCATTAATGGTGCCTTCACAGATGTGTAAGTTACCCATGCTTTGGTCACTAATACACCCCCATACCATCACAGATGCTGGCTTTTGAACTTTGCGCCTACAACAGTCCGGATGGTTCTCTTCCTCTTCGGTCCGGAGGACACGGCGTCCACAGTTTCCAAAAACTGTTTGAAATGTGTACTCGTCTGACCAAAAAAAACTTTTCCACTTGCATCAATCCATCTTAGATGAGCTCGGGCCCAGCAAAGCCGGCGGTGTTTCTGGGTGTTGTTGATAAATGGCTTTGGCTTTGCATAGTAGAGTTTTAACTTGTTCTTACATATGTAGCGACCAACTGTAGTTACTGACAGTGGTTTTCCGAAGACTTCCTGAGTCCATGTGGTGATATCCTTTACAAACTGATTTCGCTTTTTGATGCAGTACCGCCTGAGTGATCAAAAGTCACGGGCCTTGCCACTTACGTGCACTGATTTCTCCACATTCTCTGAACCTTTTGATGATATTACGGACCGTAGATGGTGAAATCCCTAAATCCCTTGCAATAGCTCGTTGAGAAATGTTGTTCTCAAACTGTCCAACAATTTGCTCACGCATTTGTTCACAAAGTGGTGACCCTCAGTCACGACTGAGCATTTCATGGTAGCTGCTTTTGTATCCAATCATGGCACCCACCTGTTCCCAATTAGCTCGTTCAACTGTGGGATGTTCCAAATAAGTGTTTGATGAGCATTCCTCAACTTTCTCAGTCTTTTTTGCCACTTGTGCCAGCTTTTTTGAAACATGTTGCAGGCATCAAATTCCAAATCAACTAATGTTTGCAAACACTAACAAAGTTTAAGGTTAAATATCTTGTCTTTGCAGTCTTTTCAATTGAATATAAGTTGAATATTAAGCAAATCATTGTATTCTGCTTGTATTTATCATTTACACAACATGCCAACTTCACTGGTTTTGGGTTTTGTACAAATAATAATAATGGGTTATGCATATCATGCATGCCAGTGGCTTTTTGATGATACACCCTCACGTACAGTATATTATCTATAACATTTACCGCTTATCGACTCATATAAGTATCTTATTTTTTGCTGGTGCAATAGTGGAGTCGACCGTCTTATCTACTGAAACCCACTACTACCGACCACGCAGTCTGATAGTTTATATATCAATGATGAAATCTTAACATTGCAACCCATGCCAAGGCTTAACTTACAAAGTTTTTTAAAATTTTAAATTTCCCGGGAAACTTCCGGTTGAAAACGTCTATGTATGGTGACGTTTGCGCATGACGTCAATGGTTGAAATGGAAGTATTCGGACACATTGTATCACAATACAAACAGCCTTGTTTTTATCGCAAAATTCCACAGTATTCTGGACATCTGTGTTGGTGAATCTTTTGCAATTTCTTTAATGAACAATGGAGACTGCAAAGAAGAAAGCTGTAGGTGGGATCGGTGTATTAGCGGCTGGCTGCAGCAACACAACCAGGAGGAATTTGACTTGGATAGCAGACGCGCTATCCCACGCTAGCCGCCGACCGCATTGATGATCGGGTGAAGTCCTTTGTCGCGCCGTCGATCGCTGGAACGCAGGTGAGCACGGGTGTTGATGAGCAGATGAGGGCTGGCGTAGGTGGAGCGCTAATGTTTTTATCATAGCTCTGACGAGGTCCCGTAGCTAAGTTAGCTTCAATGGCGTCGTTAGCAACAGCATTGCTAGGCTTCGACAGGCGGCACAGCATTAACCGTGTAGTTACAGGTCCAGTTTTTGGTTCGGTGTCTCCTGATAGTAGTATTGTTAATCTGCTGCCTATCCTTCCAGTCAGGGGCTTATTTCTTTTGTTTCTATCTGCATTTAAGCACGATGCTATCACGTTAGCTCCGTAGCTAAAGTGCTTCACCGATGTATTGTCGTGGAGATAAAAGTCACTGTGAATGTCCATTTCGCGTTCTCGACTCTCATTTTCAAGAGGATATAGTATCCGAGGTGGTTTAAAATACAAATCCGTGATCCACAATAGAAAAAGGAGAAAGTGTGGAATCCAATGAGCCCTTTTACCTAAGTTACGGTCAGAGCGAAAAAAGATACGTCCTGTACTGCACTCTAGTCCTTCACTCCCACGTTCCTCATCCACAAATCTTTCATCCTCGCTCAAATTAATGGGGTAATCGTCGCTTTCTCGGTCCAAATCGCTCTCGCTGCTGGTGTAAACAATGGGGAAATGTGAGGAGCCCTTCAACCTGTGACGTCACGCTACTTCCGGTACAGGCAAGGCTTTTTTTTATCAGCGACCAACAGTTGCGAACTTTCTCGTGGATGTTCTCTACTAAATCCTTTCAGCAAAAATATGGCAATATCGCGAAATGATCAAGTATGACACATAGAATGGATCTGCTATCCCCGTTTACATAAGAAAAATTCATTACAGTAGGCCTTTAATGTCTGAAAATAGAAACATTTGGAGCTCACTGGTCCATCTCAGAGAGTGCAGCATTCCTTTTTTTCTCGCCTCTGTTATGTTTTGAAAATAAGTATATATAGCGCTGTCCCTGCAAAGGATCCCTTTGTTTTATAATCCATCAAATACGGGCGGTTGAAAGTTGTGATAATTCACGTCCTTTGTTTTTCCAACTCGCCGCCACGCTGCAAAGACGCTAAAAATGTCATACCCACCTTTAAAGATGTCTCTCTCGCTCCTATTCTTCATTGACCTCAACTATGCGGGGCCCCCCCCCAAAAAAAAGCGGCGAGTCGCGGCCTCTCGGCGGTAGCACGGTCAGGCCGCAAAGCGAGGGCGTGTGTATTTTCCATGCTCGCACAGCGTGCAGGGAGATTCGCCTTTTTGCGCTTGGCGGCAATCTGTCAGGGAGCGGAGTGCCGCTTGATGCGCTCAAACAGGGGCTCCATTCTCCCGCCGGTGTTTCTAAACCGTATATGAGTCACGGAGAAGCTGGCGCGGCTTGAAACGAGCGTGGCGAGGTCGGGCGCTTACTGGCGGTCTGAGGTTGCGGGGATAATAAGAGGCCGAGGAGGCATCGGAGGGGGCGGCTTTTCTATTCATAACCTCCTTTTTTAGACAGGACAGCGCCATTATCAGCCTGGTGTTTAAATCAGATTACACGCTGCAATTAAATAGAGGTATCGGGACGGGCGTGTTTCGTGTCTTCAAGGCCTTGTTTGTGGGGAATTAACTGTGCTGCGATACTGGAGTCATGTGTCGGAACTCGATAAGCCCAATAGCTTCAAGAAAAATGGTGTCAGAAACTTGAATCAACCCTGTGTCTGGACTAGGGTTGTACGGTAAACCGGTATTAGTATAGTACCGCGATACTAATGAATCATTTTTGGTACGTGTGGAGGACTCGCACCTCCGGGTTCCTCGGACCACCAATGACAGACATGACAGGCTTGACGGTTTGGAGATTTTGTTTACTTTTCAATAAACCTCCTTCTCTGGTCGCTTTTCAGCCTTCCGCGTCTTCGTCTCCGTCTCGCTTCCGCTCGGGCTCGGGTTCGTTCTCGACCATCCACTCCGACTTCACCAACCCCCTCCTTTCCGGCTGCTGCCCTTTTATACAGTGACATGTGATGAGACAACTGCGCCCAGGTGGGCTATCTACGCACCTGTCGCTGCAGGTCCTCAGGCCACGCCTCCTCACAGTACGATACCGCCTCTGAAATGTACCGGTTCCAACCACCCCTTTGTCGTCACGTCATGTCATTGCTGGTTTTACGAGCAGAGGAGCATGTTCGGCAGTGCACAATCACTGAGTACTTACAAGCAGACACAGTGTGTAGACAGAAAAGGTAGAATGGACGCATTTTGGCTTAAAAACTCAAGATAAAGGTGAAGTTATAACACTGAAACACCCTCAGGAAGAGGTGCTTTAAAGACATGGCTAGCTAGCTAGTGGCTAACGTCCATCCACCGTCGGCAGTGTTGTAGCTACTTCTAAATCACTAATCCTCGCCTCCATGGCGACAAATAAAGTAAGTTTCTTACAAGTATCATCCCTGAAGGACGAGGAATAGCTAAACATGTGTCACTACACACCGTAGCTCACCGGCATCACAATGTAAACAAACGCCATTGGTGGATCTACACCTGACATCCACTGTAATGATACCAAGTACATGCACATATTTAGTCAATACTACTATGATTAAGTCGATATTTTTTGGCGTCACAACATCATCTTTCGTTTTTTTTAAAATGTATATTATGTTTATAAACTCAGGAAATACGTCCCTTGACACATGAGGACTTTGAATATGACCAATGTATAATCCTGTAACTACTTGGTATCGGATTGATACCCAAATGTGTGGTATCATCCAAAACTAATGTAAAGTATCAAACAGAAGAATAAGTGATTATTACATTTTAACAGCAGTGTAGATAAAACATGACAGAGAAAGTAAGCAGGTATTAACAGTAAATGAACAAGTACATTAATAATTCATTTTCTACCACTTGTCCTTAATAATGTTGACAAAATATTACAATGATAAATGACACAATATGTTACTGCATATGTCAGTAGACTAATTAGGAGCCTTTTGTTTGTTTACTTACTACTAAAAGACGAGTTGTCTTGTATGTTCACTATTTTATTTAAGGACTAAACTGCAAAAAGAAACATATGGGGACCGGTGCTTTTCAGAGGCGGTATAGTACTGAATATGATTCATTAGTATCGCGGTACTATAATAGTACCATGTGGAGGGGGCGTGGCCTGCTGACCTGCAGCGAAGCGGGGTGTGCCAGGACCGGCTTCGAGATCAGCGACAGGTGCGTAGATGGCCCACCTGGGCCTGCTTGTCTAATCACCTGTCGCTCTGTTAAAAGGCAGCAGCCGGGGAGGAGAGAGGTGGTGGAGTTGGAGCGAGAGCGAGAGACAGAGACAGCCAGACAAAGACAATTGCTGAAAAGCACCGGAGAGACTGAAATATTGCAAAATAAAACAGTGTTCTAAACCCTGAAAGGAACTGTCATGTCAGTGCTTGGTGGTCCGAAGAACCCGGAAGGGAGAAACCTCCACGTACCGGTATACCGTACAACCCTAGTCTGCACTATATACAGTATACTTTCAGTCAGTGGCGGGCTGTGCGTTTCCCACCTAGGCTTTCAGTGATCTCCGACTTCAATGATTACCTCTCAAAATACCATCATTTATGTCACCACATGACCATTGTTGGAGAACTACTTTACAGAAACACATTTACGCACTACAACAGTGTAAAAAAAACGGGTTATTTTCCGGCGCATTTAAAAATCAATAAACCCGCATCAGCAATTAAAACATATCTTATGTGGTACCGTCAAAATAAAAATGTCAAAAAACATTAAAACATGAAAAAAATTAAGAAATTAAATATATGAACTCACCATTTGTAGCACCCGTTCGATGCCGTATAAGCAAGTGGTAACCCTCATAGTCGGTTGATTCGACTGGAAATGGCGGGCATTTCCCCATTTCATCGCCGGGACAGCTGAGCTAGCTTCCGGGGTTGGCCGACAGTCTCACAAGATGTAGTTTCTCTTTAAATATCCTTCTTGAAAATGGCCTGCAAATATATATATACCACCTAATTAATGTTTTGTTCTCCTTTGTGGGTTACGGCGCAACACTTCCTGCTAAATTGCAATTTGTGAATGACAATCCAATCACAGTCTCGCTAACATTAGGATACCGAGATAGGCTACTGTCAACAACTTGGGATCTGATTGGCTATCGCAACTGTCTATCAACTGTATGTGTTCTCAAAATTCATCCGCTAAGGGTCCCAGTGAGTATCCAATCACAGGACGCGTAAACGTCACGTTCAACGTGAGGCCATCTAGAAGGCCTTACTTGACAACAACTCGTGATCTGATTGGCTATTGCAATAATCAACCGTATGTGACCATTCACTTACAGTGCATTGTTGATTCTGAAGGCCCCGGGCAGATTTCGTACAGCATGGCAACATAAGCTAGCTGAATTCTGATTGGATACAAACTCTATCCCCAGGGGTCGGCAACCCAAAACGTTGAAAGAGCCATATTGGACCAAAAATACAAAAGATTATTCTGTCTGGAACCGCAAAAAAATTAAAAGTCTTATATGAGTGTTATAATTGTTATGTCGTACTGGGGAAGGAGACGGCACGACAACAGGATATCAAGCTCAATAGGTTTTATTGCGTGCTTGATGAGTGAATGGAGTGTGTATGCTACTATATGTGTTTGCATGAGAAACTATGTGAGTGAATTTCATCATATAAATACCGTAAGGGGTGTTGAGGTGCGTGTGGAATGAAAAGCATCCAAGTCCAAAGGGAATGATCCAAAAGGGTGTCCAATGTCCAAGCGGGGTCGTTGCAGGAGGGCGAAATCCAGAAGTCCAAAACAGGGTCAAGGATCGGGGAGAGCAAGCAGAGTCCAGGAGGGAAATGGCAGCGGAGGGATACAGCGAGGCTGGGACACGGGTACTGTGGGGAGGAACGAAAGACAACACTGGGATCAGGAAATGAGGCCCAAGGAAAAAGGCAAAAGAGCGAGAGCTGGAGGGAAGTCAGATACGTGAGGCTTACTGCGAGCAGAGCGACGTTCCGACGACGAGGAGTCAGCGTCGGGGCTCTTTATACTGTCGTCCCTCATCAAAGCCAGGTGCGTTGTTAGTAGAGTGTCTCCAGCTGCGGCGGAGTGTGGGCGCGGTCTGCGTGATGAGCGCGGGGGCGTGTCTGGTGCTCACAGCGGAGCCTCTGAGCGCTCCAGAAGCAGAGGGAAGCAAGGAGCGCGCGTGTGCCGTAACAGTGCCCCCCCCACTTATGCGAGGCCCCCGACGAGCGCCGCAGGGCTCCAGGGTTGGCCTGATAGAATTCCTTCAGAAGGCCGGGGTCAGCAAGGTAGGAAGCAGGGACCCAAGACCTATCCTCAGGTCCATAACCCTCCCAATCTACCAAATAAACTAACCCCCTCCCCTGCCTACGGACCCCGAGGATTTCCTTAACTGTCCAAACAGGATCACCAATGTCCAAAATTCTAGGAGGGGGAGGGATGGGGTCAGGGGAGGAGAGTGGATAACTAGAAACAGGCTTTATCTGGGAAACATGGACTACTGGGTGACGTTTAACTGAAGGTGACAAAGATAATCTGACTGCAACAGGGTTGATGATAGCCTCAATAGTGAAGGGTCCTACAAAGCGGGGTGCGAGTTTACGTGATGGTACCTGTAGATGAAGGTCCTTGGTACGTATTAGTACTTGTTGACCTGTAGAGTAAACGGGGGCTGGAATGCGTCTCCGGTTGGCACTGTTGCACATTCTTTCGGAAGATCTAAGCAGAGAAGCACGGGCTGCTTTCCAGACCTGGTGACACTTCTTGATATGTTTGCGAGAGGAAGACACAGACGCTTCAATCTCCTGTTGGGGAAACATAGGGGGCTGGTAACCAAGGGAACACTCAAATGGCGATAACCCAGTAGCTGAACTCTTCATGGAGTTGTATGCAAATTCGACCCATGGCAGGAACTTGCTCCATGAGGATGGTTGGCGAGTGGAAATGCAGCGCAACATGGTCTCCACACTCTGGTTAGCCCTCTCTGCCTGACCATTACTCTGCGGATGATAACCAGAAGTGAGGCTGACCGTGCCCCCAATTCCCTTGCAGAAGGCCTGCCATACCCTGGATGTGAACTGGGGGCCACGGTCCGAGACAATATCCACCGGGATGCCATGTTGTTTAACAAAGTGTGTGGTAAGAAGGTCAGCAGTTTCAGATGAAGATGGAAGTTTGGGAAGGGGAACAAAATGTGCAGCTTTGGAAAATCGGTCAATAAAGGTGAGTATGGCGGTATTACCTTGGGACGGAGGAAAACCAGTGATGAAATCCATAGAAATGTGAGACAATGGGCGACTGGGGACGGGGAGAGGACACAGCAGTCCTGCCGGCGGTCTGTGGGATGGTTTATTTCTAGCACAAGTACTGCATGCGGCGATAAACTCACGGGTATCCTTAGCCATGGATGGCCACCAGAACCGCCGGCGGATGAAGGAAAGAGTGCGTTGGAATCCCGGATGACAGGAAAAGACACTGGAATGCCCCCACTCCAAAACTTGAGGACGTAGTTCGCGATGGATGAATAGTCTGTTGGGAGGTCCGCCTCCTGGTCCTGGTCTCTCACTCAATGAGTCTTGGACAAGACCCTCCACTTTCCAAGTGACCATGCCGATAATCCTGGAGGGAGGAATAATGGTTTCTTCTGGAGTACTATCAGTGGTTTCTTCCGAGAACTGGCGAGAGAGTGCATCAGCTTTGGTGTTACAGGATCCTGGTCTGAAAGAGAGAACATAATTGAAGCGACCACAAAATTGAGACCAACGGGCCTGCCGATCATTTAGTCTTTTGGCTGATCGGACATGAAGAAGGTTTCGGTGATCAGTGAGAACTTGAAATTGATGTTTAGCCCCTTCCAACCAATGTCTCCACTCCTTTAATGCCTCGTAGACAGCAAGTAACTCCCGGTTACCAGCATCATAATTACGCTCAGCAGAGGATAAACGTCTAGAAAAAAATGCACAAGGATGGATCTTGCTGTCCAGTTTGGAGCGTTGCGAAAGAACTGCCCCAACTCCGGAATCAGATGCATCAACCTCAACAATGAAGGGGCAGTCTTGATCCGGATACACCAGGATGGGTGCAGAGACGAAGCTCCTCTTCAGGCACCAGAATGCCATACCTGCTTCACGGTTCCACTGAAAAGGTCTGTTGGTTGATGTAAGTGCATGAAGGGGTGCGGCCAACTTACTGAAATCCTTGATAAATCTTCTGTAAAATCCAGCAAATCCCAGAAAACGACCTAATTCGGTCCGAGAAGAGGGTTGAGGCCATTCCACCACCGCCGTCACTTTCTTTGGATCAGCCTTGATGTGTCCCTTTTCAATGACAAAGCCGAGAAAATCAACTGACGAGGAATGAAACTCACATTTTTCAGCCTTGACAAATAGGCGGTTCTCCAGTAATCGTTGAAGGACGAGACGGACGTGGTGCTGGTGTTCCTGAGGGTCTTTGGAAAAAATTAGTATGTCATCCAGGTAGACTACAACAAATCGATCAATCATATCCCTAAGAATGTCATTAACAAGGGCCTGAAAAACAGCAGGAGCATTGGTCAGTCCAAAAGGCATAACCCTATATTCAAAATGACCCAGATGAGTATTAAATGCTGTCTTCCACTCATCTCCTCCCTGACGCGGACCAGATGATACGCATTGCGAAGATCTAACTTGGAGAAGATGGTGGCAGGGGTGAGAGGTTCAAATGATGAATTAAGCAGAGGTAGAGGATACTTGTTCTTGATGGTGATACCGTTAAGTTGACGGTAGTCGATGCAAGGACGAAGTGACCCATCCTTCTTGCTCACAAAGAAAAATCCAGCGGCGACAGGTGATTTAGATGGTCTGATGATTCCAGAAGCAAGAGACTCAGAGATGTAATCCTTCATAGCTTGTTTTTCAGGGAGGGACAAATTATACAATCGACTGCTAGGGAGGGCTGCATTAGGGATGAGGTCGATAGTGCAGTCCTAAGGTCTGTGAGGTGGCAGAGACAGGGCTTGTTCCTTACTGAAAACGGTGCCTAAATCATGGTAAACTTTAGGGACTCGGGAGAGGTCCACCGGTGGTGACGCTGGTCTAGGGCTTTCGGAATGAACTACGGCAGATTTGAGACATTGAGCATGGCAGTGATTACTCCAAGCCAGAATCTTTCCAGTAGACCAGGAGATGTGGGGATCATGTTGAACTAGCCAAGATCGGCCTAGGACGAGGGGGGCTACTGGAGCGTCCAAAACCCAGAAGCTGATGGTCTCTGTGTGGTTGCCAGAAAGAGTAAGGGACAATGGTTTAGTGCGATATTTGATAGGGCCCAAAGGGTGACCATCTAGAGCCTGGGCAGAGACAAACATTTTTAAAGGTACTAATGGAATAAACTTTTCTTTGGCGTACCTTAAGTCCATGAAACTTTCATCGGCTCCGGAGTCCAGGTAAGCGTCCATAAATAACGTCCTAGCTTCCCAGGTCAAGCTAGCGGGGAACAAAATACTGGGGTTCCTCCTGGAGGGAGTCGTGGGAATTGTAGTTTGGCTCACCAGGATCCCCTTGACTGGTGAGCCCGATCTTTTGGCCGAAGAATGCAGTCACGTATCAGATGATCTGCCCGACCACAATAAAGACAGAGTCGGAGTTGGAACCTCTGTTCTCGTTCCTCAAAGGATAGTTGAGACCTGCCAATCTGGATGGGTTCTTGAGGTGCGGTAAGAATCGGTCTTATGGTGGCAGGACTTCGGGTGAAGGGACGGTTAGTAGACCCAGAGACTCTAGCAGAAGCAGTGTTGCCAAAACTGATCTCCCTCTCCGCCTCACGTTCCAAAAGTCTTTGGTCAAATAGAAGGGTTAATTCAATGAGGTCTTGACAGTTAGCAGGTCTGTCTCGCAACAAACCGTCGTTAATAGACTCATTGAGTCCTCTACAATAAGCACTTTGCAGTGCCTTGTCGTCCCATCCACTCTCTGGCGCCAGGGTTCTAAACTCCAAGGTATAAGAAGCCACTGATCGGGAACCCTGTCGCATGGAATGTAGTTTAGAAGCGGCGTCTCCGCCATTAGCAGGATGGTCAAATTACAGCCAAAAATTCTTTGCGAAAAGCCGCAAAATTTGTGTTTATTCCAGAGTTATTACTGAGAGCAGAAGTAGCCCATTTCAGCGCTGGCCCGGATAGTAGGGAAAATATAAAGGCAATTTTAGCACCGTCATTAGCATAACGTGAAGGTTGGTGTAGAAACATGAACTTACATTGAACCAAGAAAATTTCCCTCAAAATTTTTAGGGCTAGCTATCTTAGGTTCCCGGAGGGGTGTAGCTCCCCCGGTGGTGAGTGTGTTGGGTCGGCTAATGACAGGTGTGAGGTTGTCGATTTTGGACAACAGGCTGGCGAAAGCAATGTCCAATTTGTCCTCCAGGGTGGAAAAACGGATCTGGTGTTGTTGGATGGCAGACTGAAGTGAGGACAAGTCTGCACTGGGGGAAGTCCTAGCCAGAGGTCCATGCGAAGACTTAGGAGTGCTGTCTGGTTCCACTGTGGTTGGAACGTACTGTTATGTCGTACTGGGGAAGTAGACGGCACGACAACAGGATATCAAGCTCAATAGGTTTTATTGAGTGCTTTATGAGTGAATGGAGTGTGTATGCTACTATATGTGTTTGCATGAGAAACTATGTGAGTGAATTTCACCATATAAATACCGTAAGGGAGTGGGCGCGGTCTGCGTGATGAGCGCGGGGGCGTGTCTGGTGCCTATGAGCGCTCCAGGAGCAGAGGGAAGCAAGGAGCGCGCGTGTGCCGTAACAATAATGAAGGCATGAACACATGAACTAATTGTCTATATTAGCTATATCAGCCTACTATCAAAATGACTATGATAGTGGTCTGAAGCAAATCTTCGTTGACAGAAATATTGAAATGTAATATTTATTCTACACATTTTCACAACATTAGAAACCATTAGTAAATCAGAGGCTACTCAGAAGGTGAGATAACTCCTGGAATTACTGGCTTTTAATGGCCAAAGGTATAGATGTGTGTGTCCAAGTTAAAGGAAACGGCAGTCTGTCTTCTTCTAATGGATTTATTACAATATTTGGCAAGCTAGATATTGTTTGCTGTGATCTAGAACAACATGGCACACAAACTATCAGAAATGTGTCACGACGTGGTTTTCGCTTACTGCGGGGTCGTTCTCCCAGGAAGGCAAACGGACGACTCCGGACAGGACTTGCAGGTAGGAACATGATATAATTTTAAGAAACAATCAACGAGGTACAAAACAGAAAACAACCCGAAGACAAGCGTGCCTATCGCACGCGGAAGCTAAGGCAAAAACTTAGGACATGAAACTATAGACATGAACCTCACGAAACCGTGGCATGAAACAAACACGAAACTGTGGCATGAAACAACTAGCATTAACTATGGCATCGAACAAACACGAAACTGTGGCATGAAACCAATAGCATTAACTATGGCATCGAACAAACACAAAACTGTGGCATGAAACCAATAGCATTAACTATGGCATACAACAAACACAAAACTGTGGCATGAAACCAATAGCATTAACTATGGCATAGAACAAACACGAAACTGTGGCATGAAACCAATAGCATTAACTATGGCATCGAACAAACACAAAACTGTGGCATAAAACCAATAGCATTAACTATGGCATACAACAAACACAAAACTGTGGCATGAAACCAAAAGCATTAACTATGGCATAGAACAAACACGGAAATGTGGCATGAAACCAATAGCATTAACTATGGCATAGAACAAACACGAAACTGTGGCATGAAACCAATAGCATTAACTATGGCATAGAACAAACACGAAACTGTGGCATGAAACCAATAGCATTAACTATGGCATAGAACAAACACGAAACTGTGGCATGAAACCAATAATGACGCCAGGACGACTGACTGGCAAAGGCAGGCCTAAATAGTCCTCTGATTAGAAGCAGGTGCGCGTCCCGAACACCAGAGGCAGGTGAAAATCATAAGTAGCCATGGTAACTAAAACAAACTCAGGTGTCAAACAGGAACTAAAAGAGTCCAAAACTAACAGAACATAACAAAAACATGATCCGTACCACGGATCATGACAAAATGCAGCCAATATTACATACAGATAATGTGCCATCAGACATGCTATAAATAAAGGAAATTAACAGAGCTCAAATATAGCTACAAACGATGCATAGTGATGCAATATGTACATACAGCTAGCCTAAATAGCATGTTAGCATTATTAACTTGCAGTCATGCACTGACCAAATATGCCGGATTAGCACTCCAACAAGTCAATAACATCGACAAAGCTCACCTTTGTGCATTCACGCACAGCATAAAACGTTTGGTGGACAAAAGGACAAAGACGCAGTGGAAGATTTGACATGTAAAAACGAACTGTTGCTGACCCCCGGTCTAACCTTAAAACAACAGTACTGGAACGAGCATCATATGACATGAAGAGAATATGAATACTTTTAGATATTTAGGGAAAGTAAATCATCTTTAATTATGATCATGATTTCTGGTTATGTTAGGACAGCAGAGAAGGCGTTGCTGGGCCTGACGGCACACCACTGGTATCAGTGAGGGAATTGAAAGAAAGAAACCAAGCCTGGAGTTTGATGAAATGCGAACAAGTACACTACCAGTGGCACCCACGGTTATTTGCATAACTTGTCACCTGTACAATAAATGTAGATGGAAAAGTAACGGGATAGAGCTGTAAGAGGGGCAGAGGGATAGAGGGCAGGTATGGGGGTAAAATAGAGGGATATAGGGGTAGAGAGATAGAGGTGTAGATAGATAGATGGTTATAGGGGTAGAGAGACAGAGAGGTGGAGGAGATAGAGAGATATGGGGGTACAGGGCCAGACAGACAGGGATATGGGGTAGAGCAGGGGTGTGAAACTTGTTTTCATTGAGGGCCACATCGCAGTTATGGTTGCCCTCAGAGGGCCGCTTTTAACAATGAGTAATATATATATATATATATATATATATATATATATATATATATATATATATATATATATATATATATATATATATATATATATATATATATATATATATATATGTGACCTAGTGGTTAGAGTGTCCGCCCTGAGATCGGTAGGTTGTGAGTTCAAACCCCGGCCGGGTCATACCAAAGACTATAAAAATGGGACCCATTACCTCCCTGCTTGGCACTCAGCATCAAGGGTTGGAATTAGGGGTTAAATCACCAAAAATTATTCCCGGGCGCGGCTACGCTGCTGCCCACTGCTCCCCTCACCTCCCAGGGGGTGATCAAGGGGATGGGTCAAATGCAGAGGACAAATTTCACCACACCTAGTGTGTGTACAATCATTGGTACTTTAACTTAACTTAACTTAATATATATATATATATATATATATATATATATATATATATATATATATATATATATATATATATATATATATATATATATATATATATATATATATATATTAGGGGGGGTGAAAAAATCGATTCAAATTTGAATCGCGATTCTCACGTTGTGCGATTCAGAATCGATTCTCATTTTGAAAAAAAAATGGATTTTTTTATTTATTTTAAAAAAAAAAATTAAATTTTTTTTATTAATCATTCCAACAAAACAATACACAGCAATACCATAACAATGCAATCCAATAAACAGAGCAATTGAGAGGAGACACAAACACGACACAGAACAAAACAAAAGTAGTGAAGCAAAAATGAATATTATCAACAACAGTATCAATATTAGTTACAATTCCAACACAGCAGTGATTAAAAATCCCTCATTGACATTATCATTAGACATTTATAAAATAAAAATAAAAAAGAACAATAGTGTTACAGTGGCTTACACTTGCATTGCATCTCTTAAGCTTGACAACACACTGTGTCCAATATTTTCACAAAGATAAAATAAGTCATATTTTTGGTTCATTTAATAGTTAAAACAAATTTACATTATTGCAATCAATTGATAAAACATTGTCCTTTACAATTATAAAAGCTTTTTACAAAAATCTATTACTCTGCTTGCATGACAGCAGACTGGGGTAGATCCTGCTGAAATCCTATGTATTGAATGAATAGAGAATCGTTTTGAATTGGGAAAATATCGTTTTTGAATCGAGAATCGTGTTGAATTGAAAAAAAAAATCGATTTTGAATCGAATCGTGACCCCAAGAATCGATATTGAATCGAATCGTGGGACACCCAAAGATTCTATGCCCTAATATATATATATATATATATATATATATATATATATATATATATATATATATATATATATATATATATATATATATATATATATATATATATATATATATATATATATATATATATAATCATTACAGTAAAAGCAGTGTTATTTAACAGCATATAAAATAATGGAATAAACGGAATGGAATGAAGAAACAAAACCACTGTTTTTATCGGTATTGCCTTTTTTTTTCTGTACCGTAAAATCTTGTTTTAATGTTTTTTTTGTTTGTTTTTTAATGTTTTAGTCTCTTACTGTATCTGGAAAAAAAACAGTACCAAAGTTGATTTTAGAAAAGTGCTATACAAGTATAACCCATTTACCATTATATAATATTTTGATAAGATTGAATTTGAAAAACTATGCATTTGCATGCACTACATGATTTTTTTTTATGTCAAAAAGGGAAAAAACAAATATATTTAGTAAAAAAATACTAAGTATTTTATTAACGCATATTTCCAGGCTTTCACGGGCCACGTAAAATAACGGGTTAAAGGGTTGAGAGACAGAGAGGTAGGGACCACACACACACACACACACACAAACACACACACACACTGCCTGATTATCGCAGTGAAAAACACACCACACACACACACACACACACAGCCACAGTTCATGTGTTACAGGGAAGACGACAGCAAGGATGAACATGTAGTCAATAACAAATGAATAAATGAATAAAGTCATGTGCAAATGAAGAAGCCAAGAGACAAGTGAATGCATAATTGTGCAAGGTTGTCTGTGCACTATTTGCAACACGTGTTAGTGTGTGTGTGTTCTTATATTTCTACCCTTCTTGAGACACCAACAAGGAAAAGTAGCGTCCATATGAGGAGGTGTGAACAAGTTAGGACATAAATCATGGTCCCAATACGGAAAACCATTGCATCTAATAGAGAATGTCTCATTTGCACCCCTGGTGGTGAAATCTATCAACATTTAGGGTGGTCCCAAAAAGGAGGGTGTTTTGAAATTGACTGTCGGTTTTAAAAGTGTCGACTTTTTTTCTTTTAAAATTGGGAACAATTTCTCATATTCTTTCCGTTTCTGTAATATTTCAATAATTTTCTCGTACCTCATGTAACATTACGTTTTAATGCAAAAATGGTGACATTTCTCGTATACAATTCTGACTTTTATCACAATATTGCTAATTTTTTTGGTTGTTCTTGCAAAATAGTGACATTTTTGGAGTAAAATTATGACTCGTCACAATTTTGACATGTAAAATTCCAATCATTATTATAATATTGCCAACATTTGTAAGTTTTCTTATAAAACTGTGACTTTTGTCGAGTAAAATGACGACTCTTTTCATAGAATTGTCAAAACCATAAGCTTTTCTTGTAAAATGGCGACGGTCATTGAGGGAAATCTCAACAATTCTGACTTTTATCGCAACATTGCCAATGTTTTTGATTGTTCTTGTAAAATAGTGACATTTTTTGAGTAAATGTATGACTTGTCACAATTTTGCCAAGTAAAATTCCAATCATGATGATAATATTGCCAACATTCTTAAGTTTTCTTATAAAACTGTGACTTTTGTCGAGTAAAATTACGACTCTTTTCATAAAATTGCCCAAACCTTAAGCTTTTCTTGTAAAATTGCGACTTTCATTGAGGGAAATCCCAACAATTCTGACTTTTATCGCAATATTGCTAATTTTTTTGGTTGTTCTTGCAAAATAGTGAATTTTTTTGAGTAAAACTATGACTTGTCACAATTTTGCCAAGTAAAATTCCAATCATCATTGTGATATCACCAACATTTTTAGGTTTTCTTATAAAACTGACTTTTGTCGAGTAAAATGACGACTCTTTTCATAAAATTGCCAAAACTTTAAGCTTTTCTTGTAAAATGGCGACTGTCATTGAGGGAAATCCCAACAATTCTGACTTTTATCGCAACATTGCCAATGTTTTTGGTTGTTCTTGTAAAATAGTGACATTTTTTGAGTAAACTTATGACTTGTCACAATTTTGCCAAGTAAAATTCCAATCATCATGATATCGCCAACATTTTAAAGTTTTTTTTATAAAACTGTGACTTTTGTCGAGTAAAATGACGACTCTTTCATAAAATTGACAAAACTTTAAGCTTTTCTTGTAAAATTGCAACTTTCATTGAGGGAAATCCCAACAATTCTGACTTTTATCGCAATATTGCCAATTTTTTTGGTTGTTCTTGTAAAATAGTGACATTTTTTGAATAAAAATTATGACTTGTCACAATTTTGACAAGTAAAATTCCAATCATCATTATAATATCGGCAACATTTTTAAGTTTTCTTATAAAACTTTGACTTTTGTCGAGTAAAATTACGACTCTTTTCAAAAAATTGCCAAAACTAAGCTTTACTTGTAAAATTGCGACTTTCATTGAGGGAAATCCCAACAATTCTGACTTTTATCGCAATATTGCCAATTTTTTTGGTTGTTCTTGCAAAATAGTGACATTTTTGGAGTAAAATTATGACTTGTCGCAATTTTGCCATGTAAAATTCCAATCATTATTATAATATTGCCAACATTCTTAAGTTTTCTTATAAAACTGACTTTTGTCGAGTAAAATGACGACTCTTTTCATAAAATTGCCAAAACTTTAAGCTTTTCTTGTAAAATGGCGACTGTCATTGAGGGAAATCCCAACAATTCTGACTTTTATAGCAATATTGCCAATGTTTTTCATTGTTCTTGTAAAATAATGAAATTTTTTGAGTAAATTTATGACTTGTCAAAATTTTGCCAAGTAAAATTCCAATCATCATTATGATATCGCCAACATTTTTAAGTTTTCTTATAAAACTGTGACTTTTATCGAGTAAAATTACAACTCTTTTCAAAAAATTGCCAAAACTAAGCTTTACATGTAAAATTGCGACTTTCATTGAGGGAAATCCCAACAATTCTGACTTTTATAGCAATATTGCCAATGTTTTTCATTGTTCTTGTAAAATAATGAAATTTTTTGAGTAAATTTATGACTTGTCAAAATTTTGCCAAGTAAAATTCCAATCATCATTATGATATCGCCAACATTTTTAAGTTTTCTTATAAAACTGTGACTTTTATCGAGTAAAATTACAACTCTTTTCAAAAAATTGCCAAAACTTTAAGCTTTACATGTAAAATTGCGACTTTCATTGAGGGAAATCCCAACAATTCTGACTTTTATCGCAATATTGCCAAAGTTTTTGTTTGTTCTTGCAAAATAGGGACATTTTTGGAGTAAAATTATGACTTGTCGCAATTTTGCCATGTAAAATTCCAATCATTATTATAATATTGCCAACATTCTTAAGTTTTCTTATAAAACTGACTTTTGTCGAGTAAAATTACGACTCTTTTCATAAAATTGCCAAAACCTTAAGCTTTTCTTGTAAAATGGCGACTGTCATTAAGGGAAATCCCAACAATTTTGACTTTTATCGCAATATTGGCAATTTTTTTGGTTGTTCTTGCAAAATAGTGACATTTTTTGAGTACATTTATGATTTGTCACAATTTTTCCAAGTAAAATTCCAATCATAATATTGCCAACATTTTAAAGTTTTCTTATAAAACTGACTTTTGTCGAGTAAAATTACGACTCTTTTCATAAAATTGCCAAAACTTTAAGCTTTTCTTGTAAAATTGCGACTTTCATTGAGGGAAATCCCAACAATTCGGACTTTTATCGCAACATTGCCAATGTTTTTGATTGTTCTTGTAAAATAATGAAATTTTTTGAGTAAATTTATGACTTGTCACAATTTTGCCAAGTAAAATTCCAATCATCATTATGATATCACCAACATTTTTAAGTTTTCTTATAAAACTGTGACTTTTGTCGAGTAAAATGACGACTCTTTTCATAAAATTGCCAAAACTTTAAGCTTTTCTTGTAAAATGGCGACTGTCATTGAGGGAAATCCCAACAATTCTGACTTTTATCGCAATATGGCTAATTTTTTTGGTTGTTCTTGTAAAATAGTGACATTTTTTGAGTAAAATTATGACTTGTCACAATTTTGCCAAGTAAAATTCCAATCATAATATTGCCAACATTTTTAAGTTTTCTTATAAAACTGTGACTTTTGTCGAGTAAAATGACGACTCTTTTCATAAAATTGCAAAAACTTTAAGCTTTTCTTGTAAAATGGCGACTGTCATTGAGGGAAATCCCAACAATTCTGACTTTTATCGCAATATTGCCAATTTTTTTGGTTGTTCTTGTAAAATAGTGAACTTTTTTGAGTAAAATTATGACTTGTCACAATTTTGCCAAGTAAAATTCCAATCATAATATTGCCAACATTTTTAGGTTTTCTTATAAAACTGTGACTTTTGTCGAGTAAAATGACGACTCTTTTAATAAAATTGCCAAAACTTTAAGCTTTTCTTGTAAAATTGCGACGGTCATTGAGGGAAATCCCAACAATTCTGACTTTTGTCGCAACATTGCCAATGTTTTTGATTGTTCTTGTAAAATAATGAAATTTTTTGAGTAAATTTATGACTTGTCAAAATTTTGGCAAGTAAAATTCCAATCATCATTATGATATTGCCAACATTTTTAAGTTTTCTTATAAAACTGTGACTTTTGTTGAGTAAAATGACGACTCTTTTCATAAAATTGCCAAAACTTTAAGCTTTTCTTGTAAAATTGTGACTTTCATTGAGGGAAATCCCAACAATTCTGACTTTTATCGCAATATTGCCAATTTGTTTTGTTGTTCTTGTAAAATAGTGACATTTTTTGAGTAAAATTATGACCTGTCACAATTTTGCCAAGTAAAATTCCAATCATAATATTGCCAACATTTTTAAGTTTTCTTATAAAACTGTGACTTTTGTCGAGTAAAATGACGACTCTTTTCATAAAATTGCCAAACTTTAAGCTTTTCTTGTAAAATTGCGACGGTCATTGAGGGAAATCCCAACAATTCTGACTTTTGTCGCAACATTGCCAATGTTTTTGATTGTTCTTGTAAAATAATGAAATTTTTTGAGTAAATTTATGACTTGTCAAAATTTTGGCAAGTAAAATTCCAATCATCATTATGATATTGCCAACATTTTTAAGTTTTCTTATAAAACTGTGACTTTTGTCGAGTAAAATGACGACTCTTTTCATAAAATTGCCAAAACTTTAAGCTTTTCTTGTAAAATTGCGACTTTCATTGAGGGAAATCCCAACAATTCTGACTTTTATCGTAATATTGCCAATTTTTTTTGTTGTTCTTGTAAAATAGGGACATTTTTTGAGTAAAATTATGACTTGTCACAATTTTGCCAAGTAAAATTCCAATCATAATATTGCCAACATTTTAAAGTTTTCTTATAAAACTGTGACTTTTGTCGAGTAAAATGACGACTCTTTTCATAAAATTGCCAAAACTTTAAGCTTTTCTTGTAAAATGGCGACTGTCATTGAGGGAAATCCCAACAATGCTGACATTTATCGCAATATTGCTAATTTTTTTGGTTGTTCTTGTAAAATAGCGAACTTTTTTGAGTAAAATTATGACTTGTCACAATTTTGCCAAGTAAAATTCCAATCATAATATTGCCAACATTTTAAAGTTTTCTTATAAAACTGTGACTTTTGTCGAGTAAAATGACGACTCTTTTCATAAAATTGCCAAACTTTAAGCTTTTCTTGTAAAATTGCGACGGTCATTGAGGGAAATCCCAACAATTCTGACTTTTGTCGCAACATTGCCAATGTTTTTGATTGTTCTTGTAAAATAATGAAATTTTTTGAGTAAATTTATGACTTGTCAAAATTTTGGCAAGTAAAATTCCAATCATCATTATGATATTGCCAACATTTTTAAGTTTTCTTATAAAACTGGGACTTTTGTCGAGTAAAATTACGACTCTTTTCATAAAATTGCCAAAACTTTAAGCTTTTCTTGTAAAATGGCGACTGTCATTGAGGGAAATCCCAACAATTCTGACTTTTGTCGCAACATTGCCAATGTTTTTGATTGTTCTTGTAAAATAATGACATTTTTTGCGTAAATTTATGACTTGTTAAAATTTTGCCAAGTAAAATTCCAATCATCATTATGATATTGCCAAAATGTTTAAGTTTTCTTATAAAACTGTGACTTTTGTCGAGTAAAATTACGACTCTTTTCATAAAATTGCCAAAACTTTAAGCTTTTCTTGTAAAATTGCGATGGTCATTGAGGGAAATCCCAACAATTCTGACTTTTATCGCAATATTGCCAATTTTTTTTGTTGTTCTTGTAAAATAGTGACATTTTTTGAGTAAAATTATGACTTTTCACAATTTTGCCAAGTAAAATTCCAATCATCATTATGATATTGCCAACATTCTTAAGTTTTCTTATAAAACTGACTTTTGTCGAGTAAAATTACGACTCTTTTCATAAAATTGCCAAAACTTTAAGCTTTTCTTGTAAAATGGCGACTGTCATTGAGAGAAATTCCAACTTTTGTCACAATATTGCACAAATGTTCAGTTTTTCTTGTCATATTTTAAATTTTGAATTTTAAAACGACGACATTTTTCTTGTGAAAATGTGACCTTTTTCCAACTCATTTTTCACAACAAGCTTTTTTATATTTGCATAGTATGTATACATTATTAATGTTGTAAATACAAATCTTTATACATCTAGAAAGGGTGGTCCTAAAGAGGTAGGAAAGGTCTCAAGAAGGTAAGAAATACAAGAATGTGTGTGTGTGTGTGTGTGTGTCCCGCTGACGAGAGGCCAATAGGGAAATCAGTAGAGACGCTTTAAATACTCTAATGCAGTCAAATTGTTTTCAGATTTACCATTGATGGACAGTTTCCTTTCAAGCATCTAACTACCTCCACACACACACACTCGTCCACAACAAGCGGCGGTCAGTCGCTCCGAGTCTGGACATCGTTACAACGCTCTTTACCCGACCTTTGGCCCCTGACCTGTGATCCTGACATGCTGCTGCGTCGTGAGCCACCGACGTGGCCAGGATGGAGGACTAATCTGCGGCAGGAAGTCACGGCCGGAAAAGAAGGAGAAGGCCTGATTGATATGAACCTAAATAAAGCAATACAGATCAAAGGCGGAGATAAGCCCTGGTGGAGGTCTCGTGGAAAGAAAAAAAGTCTTCGATATCTGCAGAAACGGGAGTCGTGAGGTGTGAGCGAGGCATCCGGATTTTGCTTTGCGCCCGATTGCTGACACATTTAGGATGGAATGAAAGGTTAGAAAGGACCTTTTACACAGAAATAAACACAATTGAGGGAGGAAGTCTATCACTACTCTGCTTATCACTGTTTGAAGATCCTTTATGGCACAGGCGTCAAACTCAAGGCCCAAATCTGGCCCGTCACATTATTTTATGTGGCCCCATGAAAGCCTGGAAATAATAGGAGTTAATAAAATGCTTCAACTTTTGTTACTAAATATATTTGTTTCCCTTTTAACATTAAAAATCATGTACTGCATGCAATTGCATATCTTTTAAAAGTCATTATCAACATCAAAACATTATATTATCATGTATTTCAAAAATATTTTTTAGTTTAAATAAAGATAAATACTGTACTTAAATATCTGCTTGACTTATGATTCCAAAACAAATGATCAATCAATCAAATTGTAGACTGTAAAATTGACAATAGAATTTACGGTTAAATTCTGCCGACTGAGTTTTTTTTACCGTAAAATCAGTTTTTTTTTCCATATACAGTAAGACACTAAAACATTAAAAAACAAACAAAAAAAACATTTAAACAACAAGATTTTACGGTAAAGAAAAAAAGAAGGCAGCTCTATTGCATGAATTATACGGCTAAAACAGTGGTATTGTTTCTCCATTCCATTCCATTTATTCCATTTTTTTTATATGCTGTAAAAAAAATACACTGACTGAGCTGCCAGTTTTTAAAGTAAAAAATTCATATTTTTTTTTGCAACTTATGTAAAAAATGTATTGTTAATGTATTTTATATTATTATACACATTAGCATACACATTTATATTCATATATTACTCATTGTTACAAGCGGCCCTCTGAGGGCAACCATGACTGCGATGTGGCCCTCAATGAAAAGAAGTTTAACACCTCTGCTTTAAGGCGTCAAAAAATAATAAAAAAATAATAAAATGGTCTCTTTGCGAGCACGCAGACTCAAATTGCACGCATGCGGACTGATTATATGCACGGGCGCGACCTCTCTGTATGCTGCGTTCCACCCTTTTGTAGCTTAGGGACGGGCATTAAATACGACATTTTTGCAACTCCCCTCCTTTCTGATTGGTCACTTTAAAAGATTGTCGTGTAAACATGTAAAAAACCCGAAACCAGGGAAGTTGGCACGTTGTGTAAATAAAAAAAGGAAAACAATGTTTTGCAAATCCTTTAACTTACTGTATATCCAATTGAATAGACTGCAAAGACAAGATATTTAATGTTGGAACGGAGAAACTTTGTTATCCTTTGCAAATATTAGCTCATTTGGAATTTGATGCCTGCAACATGTTTCAAAAAAGCTGGCACAAGTGGCAAAAAAGACTAAGAAAGTTGAGGAATGCTCATCAAACACTAATTTGGAACATCCCACAGGTGAACAGGCTAATTGGGAACAGGTGGGTGCCATGATTGGGTATAAAAGCAGCTTCTATGAAATGCTCAGTCCTTCACAAACAAGGATGGGGCGAGGGTCACCACTTTGTGAACAAATGTGTGAACAAATTGTCCAACGTTTAAGAACAACATTTCTTAACAACCTAATGCAAGGAATTTAGGGATTTCACCATCTACGGTCCGTAATATCATCAAAAGGTTCAGAGAATCTGGAGAAATCACTGCACGTAGGCAGCAAGGCTGAAAACCAACATTGAATGCCAGTGAACTTCGATCCCTCAGGCGGTGGGTGCTGCATCAAAAACCGACATCAGTTTGTAAAGGATATCACCACAAGGGCTCAGGAACACTTCAGAAAACCACTGTCAGTAACTACTGTTCGTTTCTACATCTGTAAGCGCAAGTTAAAACTGTACTTTGCCAAAGCCATTTATTAACAACACCCAGAAACGCCGCTGGCTTCACTGGGCCCGAGCTCATCTAAGATGGACTGATGCAAAGTGGGAAAGTGTTCTGTGGTCTGACGAGTCCACATTACAAATTGCTTTTGGAAACTGTGGAAGTGGTGTCCTCTGGACCACAAAGGAAAATAACCATCCTGACTGTTATAGGCGCAAAGTTCAAAAGCCAGCATCTGTGATGGTATGGGGGTGTATTAGTGCCCAAGACATGGGTAACTTACACATATGTGAAGGCACCATTAATGCTGAAAGGTACATACAGGTTTTGGAGCAACATATGTTGCCATCCAAGCAACGTTATCATGGACGCCCCTGCTTATTTCAGCAAGACAATGCCAAGCCACGTGTTACAACAGCATGGCTTAATAGTAAAAGAGTGCGGGTACTAGACTGGCCTGCCTGTAGTCCAGACCTGTCCCCCATTGAGAATGTGTGGTGCATTATGAAGCATAAAATACCACAACGGAGACCCCGGACTGTTGAACAACTTAAGCTGTACATCAAGTAAGAATGGGGAAGACTTCCACCTGAAAAGCTTCAAAAATTGGTCTCCTCAGTTCCCAAATGTTTACTGAGTGTGGTTAAAAGGAAAGGCCATGTAACACAGTGGTAAAAATGCCCCTGTGCCAACTTTTTTAAAATGGATTGCTGCCATTAAATTCCAAGTTAATGATTATTTGCAAAAAATAAATTAGTTTCTCAGTTGGAACATTAAATATCTTGTCTTTGCAGTCCATTCAATTTAATATAAGTTGAAAAGGATTTGCAAATCATTGTATTTTGTTTTTATTTACCATTTACACAACGCAGCTTGGATAGGCTCCACAGAAAGGGACAAGCGGTAGAAGAAGGATAAATGTTCAAGCACCATCTTTATCACTGACGATGGTCCCGGCTTGAACTGGGCATGCAGCCAATGTTGATTCATCCACTCAGTGTTTAATTGTTCTACTTTCCTTTTGTTTGGCACGCTGCCCCACGGAAGAGTCGGTTTCACGCTTGGGGGACATAAAGAAGTACAAAAAGTTAACTACCGTATTTGCAATGGACTGCCGCTGAGCGGGTCTAGTCAGGTCTATTTTCATACCAAAGTCGCACCGCATAAGGTACATTAAAAGGAGTCATATTATTATTTATTTTTTCTAAATGTAAAAGACTTCCTTGTGGTCTACATAACATGTAATGGTGGTTCTTTGGTCAAAATGTTGCATAGATGATGTTTTACAGATCATCTTCAAGTCGCTTTCTGACAGTCACTTCAGGATGCACCGTTTTCTCCCCGTCATCTTTGTTGTAGCGGTGTAGCGTGCAAGGACGGGAGTGGAAGAAGTGTCAAAAGATGGAGCTAACTGTTTTAATGACATTCAGACTTTACTTCAATCAATAACGGAGCAGCATCTCCTCATCCGTGGCTCACTAGTGCAACAACAACAACGCCGGAAATGTGTTCCGTGGAAAAACCGTCCGACCAGAACTCTCTAGTAACTAAAGTTCCTTGGGTGAATAATGTAAACTCACTACACCGGTTTGTATTAGCGCTTTCATGGAGAGTTTACTGACAGATGTAAGAAAGAACTTTACACTACTTTATATTAGAAATGGCAAAAGCGGAGGATGAATGTCCCATAACAAGAAGATAAGAGAGAAAGAAGAAGCTTATTGACTACTACGGCACGGACTACAAAGGCGGACTAGCGCAAATTTTCAGGACTTATGCAGATCACAAATACACATCAGCAGGTACCAGAAGTAGAGATGTCCGATAATATCGGTCTGTCGATTTTATCGGTCGATAAATGATTTAAAATGTAATAACGGAAAGTATCGGTCTCAAAATTATTGGTATCGGTTTCAAAAAGAAAAATGTATGACTTTACGGAGTGGTACACGGACGTAGGGAGAAGTACAGAGCGCCAATAAACCTTAAAGGCACTTCCTTTGCGTGCCGGCCCAGTCACATAATATCTACGGATTTTCACACACACAAGTGAATGCAAACCATACTTGGTCAACAGCCATACAGGTCACACTGAGGGTGGACGTATAAACAACTTCAACACTGTTACAAATATGTGCCACACTGTGAACCCACACCAAACAAGAATGACAAACACATTTTGGGAGAACATCCGCACCGTAACACAGCATAAACACAACAGAACAAATACCCAGAACCCCTTGCAGAACTAACTCTTCCAGGATGCTGCAATATACAGCCCCGCTATCCTTACCCCCCACCCCCGCCCACCTCAACCTCCCCATGCTCTCTCAGGGAGAGCATGTCCCAAATTCCAAGCTGCTGTTTTGAGGCATGTTAAAAAAAATAATGCACTTTGTGACTTCAATAATAAATATGGCAGTGCCATGTTGGCATTTTTTTCCATAACTTGAGTTGATTTATTTTGGAAAACCTTGTTACATTGTTTAATGCATCCAGCGGGGCATCACAACAAAATTAGGCATAATAATGTGTTAATTCCACGACTGTATATATCTGCATCGGTTGATATCGGAATCGGTAATTAAGAGTTGGACAATATCGGAATATCGGATATCGGCAAAAAAGCCATTATCGGACATCTCTAACCAGAAGGTGAGAAAAGTTGCATTTGCATAATATTGCGAAACAAAACCCCAGATAATATGTCTGCTAATGGGTGCCATTTTGCGGTCCTTATACACACACCATAACAATACTCGTACTTCTGACTACGGTAGCCGTAATGGGCCGACAATCCATCAAGCGGTGCGGCTTCAAAGTCAAACTAAAACCATTTTGACAGATTGTTGAGTGCCGTGTGTAATGTTCTATATTCTCAATGGAACATTTACAGTTTTGGTGTTGTTTACTGGCGTCATATTGCAGTCTACACGTATCTCTTATGTGTGACTGCCATCTACTGGTCACACTTATTACACCATGTACCAAATAAAATTGCTTTGAGGTCGGTAAGCACAACCATAATTATGCTGTACATTAGGCGCACCAAGTTATAAGGCGCAGTCGATTTTTGAGAAAATGAAAGGATTTTAAGTGCGCCTTATTGTCCGAAAAATACGGTACTTGAAATTTAGGAATATAAATCGACCTATCGATCAATCGTTGCATCCCTAATGTATATGTAAGTACATGTTTATTAATCTCAATAATTGTGTTGTGTTTTTGTTACAAACTCAGGGCATAATTCCGTGGACAAAGGAAGACTTTTAAGGGGAAATAACCAAGTAGATAGTTTTTGTTTTTGTCGAGTTAGTGTACTATTGACTTTGTTGTGATCAAACAATTGTATGTAATAAAGTAAAATGCCACACAGACACACTGTCCCATGTGAAAGACACAGAGAACTGACGTCTCTGATGTGCTAATTCAAGGATTCAATTATGTAGACTCTCTGTCTGGACGGCTTGTAAAGCAAGGAGAGGAGAAGAGAGGTAAAGAAAATGGAGTGGCGAGGAGGTGAGAAAGCTATAGAGGTAGGAGGGCAGGTAAGGCAGGGGGTCGGGGGGCAAACAGTAGGGGTGAAAAAGAAAGGGACAAAAGGGGAAGTGTCGATGTGACTGTAGGGAAGACAAGAGGAGAGAGCGGGCTTGGGTTAGATAAGAGGAGTGCAGGGGAGGGGAGGTGAATAGTGGACATGAATGGAGGCACAAAGCAAGGGAAGGCACTCTGGAATATGTAAGAATATGTTATGCATTTGTAATCCGCCTGGTCCACCCCCTTCAACCGGTGTACCCCGAATGAGAGTGCGAGAGCTCTTGGCATTGAGCTAAAAGCTCAAACTTTCAACTCGGTGTCTAGCGCAAACTCTTTAAGGGGAACTGCACTATTTTTGGAATTTTGCCCTTCATCTACCTTTCCTAAGTGAGACAAGAGCACTTTCCCCTTTCTGTGCATACTAGATACTGAAACAACTGTTGGTACAAGGCGGTATCAATGCAGGTAACAGGATCCATTAGCTCGGGCTAAAAAAAAAAAAATGTCAAAAATATTTTTTGAGTTCCATAGGTCCCGGGAAGAGCCAAAATGACCAAAATGTCAAAAATACACCCCAGGTATGACGCACAGGGAAGCCGGGAAGAAAAAGGCAAAAACAGGCCAAAATGTGAGAAAATGCAGAATATTGTCAAAAATACCTACCCAGGTTTGAGTTTCAGAAGTCCCGGGAAGAGCCAAAAATGGGAAAAAATTCAAAAATACACCCCAGGATGACGCACAGTGAAGCCGGGCAGAAAAACGCAAAAACAGCCCAAAATGTAAAAAATGCTGAAAATGTTCAAAATTCCCAACCCGGAATTTGAGTTCCATAACTAACTGTAATGTCAATTCACACTAGCTGGGAAGAAAAAGGTAAAAACAGCCCAAAATGTGAAAAATGCTAAAAAAAAAATTAAAAAATACCTAACCGGGTTTGAGTTACATAAGTCCAGAGAAGAGCCACAATGACCAAAATGTCAAAAATACACCCAGGAATGATGCACAGGGAAGCCGTAAAGAAAAAGGCAAAAACAGCCCAAAATGTGAAAAATGGGGAAAATTATAAAAAATACAAAAATATTTCCATGAGTCCCGGGAAAAGCCAATAATATATATCTCTATCTTTGTTGTTGTTATTATTGTTGTTTTCATCCAATTTGATTTTATTGTTTCGATCTTGTACAGTGTCCTTGAGTGCCCAGAAAGGAGCTTTATGAATAAAATGTATTATTATTATTATTATTATTATTATTATATGACCAACATGTCAAAAATACACCCAGGAATGATGCACAGGGAATCCGGGAAGAAAAAGGCAAAAACAGCGAAAAAGTTCAAAAATCCCTACCCGTGTTGGCGTTCCATAAGTCCTGAGAAAAGCCAAAAGGACCAAAATGTCAAAAATACACCCAGGAATGACTCACAGGGAAGCCAGAAAAAACAAACGCAAAAATAGCCCAAAATGTAAAAAATGGCGAAAATGATCAAAAATACCTACTAAAAACAGCCCAAAATGTGAAAAATTTCAAAAATCTCTACCCGGGTTTGAATTCCATAAGTCCTGAGAAGAGTCAAAAGGACCAAAATGTCAAAAATACACCCAGGAATGATGCACAGGGAAGCCGGGAAGAAAAAGGCTAAAAACGGCTAAAAAAAATAATAAAATAAATCTAAAAACTGTCACAATGCTTCATGTACATGCTGTGATCTGCATTTGAAATTTGCTTTGCTCAAATAATTGTACCTAATAAAGGAGAATAAGATCAAATATTGTTCTGATATTGTTTAACTGTAAACAGCACTCAACATAAATAAATGAAAACATTAACTGTACTGAACTTTTGGCCCTTACTGTACATTGTTAGCTGTCTCTTATGGATCAGTGTTATATTATTTAGAATGCACATAAAAGGATTGGGGTTTACCAAGGTACACCTGGTTAGGGATGACAACAAAAAGAGACCCAGAGGGTCCACGGCCTTACGGGTCATCCTGCTGTCGCTATCTGATCTCGACTTCCTCTCCACGTCTGTAAATGCAGTTTGAAGAGCAGCATGTAAATCACTAATCTTGCTATGATTTGCATCGCGACCTCTGAGTGAAATCCATACGAGGGCAGCGGAAGGTGAGCGGCTTGATTTAGCCATCCGTACGCGCACTCGGGGGAGTAATGTGCTGCACTACATCGTATTTGTATGATATACGACCTTTTCCATCACATTGTTTATGGCTGAGAAGAACTACAGAAGTGGGCTTTTATCTATACACTAGCCATTCATTGACTGTGGGAATCCACAACCCTTTAAGGCTGGGGGGACACAGGAATAAGCCTTGTTTTGGTGCAGGGGTCCTTTGGAAACTGGAGTATTTAAATAAACATGTTTTTCATGGTATACACATTAATTTCTGTACAGCATGTATATATGTATCATATTTTGTCTAAGACCAACTGTATGCACATTCATGGCCTTCAACCATGAGCAAACGTTGTTTTACAAAACCCAAAACAAGTGAAGTTGGCACGTTGTCTAAATGGTAAATAAAACGGAATACAATGATTTGCAAATCCTTTTCAACCTGTATTCAATTGAATAGACTGCAAAGACAAGATACTTAATGTTCAAACTGAGTAACTTGATTTTTTTTGGCAAATAATCATTGACTTTGAATTTAATGGCAGCAACACATTGCAAAAAAGTTGGCACAGGGGCATTTTTACCACTGTGTTACATGGCATTTCCTTTTAACAACACTCAGTAAATGTTTGGGAAATGAGGAAACCAATTTTTTTAAGCTTTTCAGGTGGAATTATTTCCCATTCTTGCTTGATGTACAGCTTTAGTTGTTTAACAGTCCGGGGTTTCCGTTGTGGTATTTTAGGCTTCATATTCCACCACACATTTCCAATGGGAGACAGGTCTGGACTACAGGCAGGCCAGTCTAGTACTATGAAGCCACAATGTTGTAACATGTGGCTTGGCATCGTCTTGCTGAAATAAGCAGGGGCGTCCATGATAACGTTGCTTCGATGGCAACATATGTTGCTCCAAAACCTGTATGTACCTTTCAGCATTAATGGTGCCTTCACGGATGTGTAAGTTACCCATGCCTTGGGCAATAATACACCCCCATACCATCACAAATGCTGGCTTTTCAACTTTGCGCCTATAACAATGCTTGTTTGTGAATGACTGAGCATTTCATGGAAGCTGCTTTGATACCCAGTCATGGCACCCACCTGTTCCCAGTTAGCCTGTTCACCTGTGCGATGTTCCAAATAAGCGTTTGATGAGTATTCCTCAACTTTCTCAGGTCTTTTTGGCCACTTGTGCCAGCTTTTTTTAAACATGTTGCAGTCATCAAATTTAAAATGAGCTAATATTTGCAAATAAAGTTTTCCAGTTCGAACGTTAAATATCATGTCTTTGCAGTATATTCAATTGAATATAAGTTGAAAAGGATTTGCAAATCATTGTATTTTGTTTTTATTTACCATTTACACAACGTGCCAACTTCACTGGTTTTGGGTTTTGTATATTTGAAACAATGCGGTACTAATTCTCAGTATCCGTAATATCATCAAAGGGTTCAGAGAATTTGGAGAAATCACTGCACATAAGCAGCTAAGCCCGTGACCTTCGATCCCTCAGGCTGTACTGCATCAACAAGCAACATCAGTGTGTAAAGGATATCACCACATGGGCTCATGAACACACATATATTAGGGCTGTCAAGTGATACATTTTTTAATCAGATTATCATACTCTAAACCTGTAATTAATCATCATTAGTCACGGGTTATTATTTGCTTGCATAAATCAAGAAAATACCCTAATATTTGGGTACAAATGCAACCTGGTAGTGCAGGAACATTTTTCAAATGTTTTACTGAACTGCAAGTCATTGATTTGCTCAACAATTGGTGAAAATAAATATAGTCAAAATTAAGTGCACAGTTTGGAAGTATTTGCAGTTTAATATAAACTTGCAAAGAAGGTACAGTTACTAATGTATCAAACACACTGAAAAACAGTGCACCATTTCATCGTCTTTACATTAAACAATTGTTGAAAGAAACAATATGCAAAATACATACATAGATGTTGAATTTTGCAAATGCAAACATGTAATTCTCTCCTCTTGAACTTGCTTAACACGTCTGAAAAATAAATACAAACATTACCAGTAGGCAGTATTGGCATAAAATATCTATTTGTAAAACCTGGTTCAGGACAATTTAGATGAAGTTTGCCAGCATCAGGCAATCCGGTAATTTACCTCAATTGAAATTTTGAACAGTTACCAAGGCTTTGTATCCTTCAATCAAGACGCTTTTTTCCAAAAGCAAAAAAGGATGTTGAGTCACAGACACACGCAGCAACATCTGTGCATGATGAAGTGGTCAGCCACTCTTGTGTAAAAAAAAAACTGGACGAGGCCTTAAAGGCATTCCTCCATTTTACGACTTGGTGAGAGAGCACGACGGCTGAGGGTAACGAGGAGGCCAACAGCTCGAGTGTCGGTTACGCCACCACCCCCTGATCCCTATCACGGCCCTCCGTCACGCCAAACAAACAAACAAACAAGAGCACAAACAATGGTGGTAATTGACATTCCTGTTGAGTTGGAATGCCAACACCCCACCCCTCTTAGATGCATTGTGTTGCTACTGGGGTCTATCTCCTCACGATCATCGCAAACCTCCCTAGCTGCTCACTAGCTCAGCCAGGGAGCCAATTTTGGAAACGGGTGACACATGCAGCGGTGTAGAACTGCCACGGCTGTGGTGATGCACGGGTACAACAGGCAAAGTTATGCAGTGACCCACCAGATCCAGAAAATGGTGCGTCAGTAGGAAAATCGGATTGCTAACCTACTCAGTGGCCTACTGGTTAGAGCAGTGGTTCTTAACCTTGTTGGAGGTACGGAACCCAACCAGTTTCATATCCGCACACACCAAACCGTAATCATAAAATGATGTCATTACATTAAAGAAATAGTAATAAAGATATATTTTACAAACAGAAAGTTACAGGAATGTGCACATGATCCCATGTTTACATCTCATTGTGCAACATGTGAATATTTTGGTGGGAACTAAATGCGATATCTGAAAGGGGTACACATTATTTCCAAAGTAGGACCCCCCCCACCCAGACATAATACTAGTACACAGCTCATGAAAAAACAATATGTTATAGTCATTTTAAGTGGGCTAAAACACTTATATTAGAAAATATCCATCCATCCATCCATCTTCATCCGCTTATCCGAGGTCGGGTCGCGGGGGCAGCAGCCTAAGCAGGGAAACCCAGACTTCCCTCTCCCCAGCCACTTCGTCCAGCTCATCCCGGGGGATCCCGAGGCGTTCCCAGGCCAGCCGGGAGACATAATCTTCCCAACGTGTCCTGGGTCTTCCCCGTGGCCTCCTACCGGTCGGACGTGCCCTAAACACCCTAGGGAGGCGTTCAGGTGGCATCCTGACCAGATGCCCGAACCACCTCATCTGGCTCCTCTCGATGTGGAGGAGCAGCGGCTTTACTTTGAGCTCCCCCCGGATGGCAGAGCTTCTCACCCTATCTCTAAGGGAGAGCCCCGCCACCCGGCGGAGGAAACTCATTTCGGCCGCTTGTACCCGTGATCTTGTCCTTTCGGTCATAACCCAAAGCTCATGACCATAGGTGAGGATGGGAACGTAGATCGACCGGTAAATTGAGAGCTCCTTCTTCACCACAACAAATCGATACAGCGTCTGCATTACTGAAGACGCCGCACCGATCCGCCTGTCGATCTCACGATCCACTCTTCCCTCACTCGTGAACAAGACTCCGAGGTACTTGAACTCCTCCACTTGGGGCAGGGTCTCCTCTGCAACCTGGAGATGGCACTCCACCCTTTTCCGGGCGAGAACCATAGACTCGGACTTGAAGGTGCTGATTCTCATCCCATCCCACACTCAGCTGCGAACTGATCCAGTGAGAGCTGAAGATCCTGGCCAGATGAAGCCATCAGGACCACATCATCTGCAAAAAGCAGATACCTAATCCTGCAGCCACCAAACCAGATCCCCTCAACGCCTTGACTGCGCCTAGAAATTCTGTCCATAAAAGTTATGAACAGAATCGGTGACAAAGGGCAGCCTTGGCGGAGTCCAACCCTCACTGGAAACGTGTCCGACTTACTGCCGGCAATGCGGCAATATTAGAAAATAATCTCATGGAAATGACTGCTTTCATTTGATTATAATAATAAAACATTCAACTTGTTATTTAGTCAGGTTTGGGACAGGTCTGACATCGCTCACATGTGCTCCACCGAATGCTCAAGGAGTTTTTGCGTTTGCTCACACATATGGAAAATTAGAGGGAACATTGTTTGGGGGTATCGATAATACGCCGACAGGGAGAAGTTTGTGTTTACACGATGAGTCGGGTGTGTCTTGACCTACGCGGCGGAGGCTCTGCCGAACCCCTGAGGCCGACTACGGTTCGATCGAACCCAGGTTAAGAACCACTGGGTTAGAGTGTCCGTCCTGAGATTGGTAGGTTGTGAGTTCAAACCCCGGCCGACTCATACCAAAGACTATAAAAATGGGACCCATTACATCCCCGCTTGGCACTCAGCATCAAGGGTTGGAATTGGGGGTTAAATCACCAAAAATGATTCCCGGGTGCGGCCACCGCTGCTGCTCACTGCTCCCCTCACCTCCCAGGGGGTGATCAGGGGTGATGGGTCAAATGCAGATACTATATACTTTCGCCACACCTAGTGTGTGTGTGACAATCATTGGTACTTTAACTTTTACAGTGCGTCTGCCTCACAATACGAAGGTCCTGGATTCGATCCTGCGCTTGGGATTTTTCTGTGTGGAGTTTGCATGTTCTCCCCGTGACTGCGTGGGTTCCCTCCGGGTACTCCGGCTTCCTCCCACCTCCAAAGACATGCACCTGGGGATAAGGTTGATCGGCAACACAAAAAATTGGCCCTAGTGTGTGAATGTGAGTGTGAATGTTGCCTGTCTCTGTGTTGGCCCTGCGATGAGGTGGCGACTTGTCCAGGGCGTCATCGGCGGTCACTCGAACGAGTATGACGATCCTCCTGGTAGGGGTGTATCCCTTTATGGAGGATGCCTGTGCGTGACTTTGTTTTACGTGGGGAGACTGGTGCACAGACAGTCACCACATGATCTTTGACAGAATCGGGTCAGGGTCCAGTGGCATGGAGTCCAAGACGACTGGGGACCCTTTTCTGTTGCAGCCTTCTTCCGCCATCGCAGCCGTTGTGGTAGTTCTTACATCTACCGTCTTCCGCCTGCTCCGCCGTCGAGGTCTTCACTGTATCCCTGGCTAGGGGGCAGTCAGGTACTCGGCCTTTGCCAAGGGCCACCTGGGGTAACAGTAGTAAAGGGGTTAACCTCCTAGTGCCCCAAGACCCTATAGAGGAGCCTCCACTGCCGGATGCACTTTAACGTCATGCCCAGGACGGGTGTACCCCGCCTTCCAGCGACCCCCCCGCGCAACCCCGAAATGGACAAGCCGTAGAAAATGGATGGATAGATGGAAGACCAGAGTGAAAGAGTAGGTCATGATTTCATGCAACAAACCAGGCGGTTTACAAATGTTAGGCCTTGGCGGAGGTCTGCGCTTTACTGAGTGACATTCTATTCATCACAATAAAAGGGATGAATGCACCTCTTGTATTGCATGTGTTTAGATTGTGCACCTAATGAAGGGTACAAGGATCAGTGGCACACAAAAGAAGGCAAACACTGCAGAAGAAGCCAAACCTGCTGAACAAGAGGGAGTATTTGGTTAGCACAGGGGGTCAGCAACCCGCGGCTCTGGAGCCACATGCGGCTCTTGAGCGGCGCCCTGGTGGCTCCATGGAGCTTTTTCCCAAAAAATGTATGGAAATAGAAAAAAAAAATGGGATGAAAAATATATTTTTTGGTTGTAATATGGTTTCTGTAGGAGGACAAACACGACACAGACCTTCCCAATTGTTAGAAAGCCCACTGTTTAAAGTTAAAGTTAAAGTACCAATGATTGTCACACACACACTAGGTATGGTGAAATGTGTCCTCTGTATTTGACCCATAACCCTTGGTGAGGGGAGCAGTGGGCAGCAGTGGTGGCCGCGCCCGGGAATCATTTTTGGTGATTTAACCTCCAATTCCAACCCTTGATGCTGAGTGCCAAGCAGGGAGGTAATGGGTCCCATTTTTTATCGTCTTTGGTATGACTCGGCCGGGGTTTGAACTCACAACCTACCGATCTCAGGGCGGACACTCTAACCACTAGGCCACTGAGTAGGTAATTTAATATGTTTGTGTTGGCAGGCGCCGTTTTATCCTACTAATTTCAGCGGCCCTTGAACTCACCGTTGTGTGGTCTGTGACTCAACAGTTTGTTTACATGAACAACTTTCTCCGACGCTGCCACATAAAGACGTGTTTTATGCCACTCCTTTGTCTCATTTTGTCCAAACGTTTTATACTGTACCGTGCTTTGTTGATGTTATTCACTTGTTAAGGAGTGCTCATCAGGCATATTTAGTCACTGCATGACTGCAAGATAATCAATGCTAATATGCTATTTAGGCTAGCTGTATGTACATATTGCATCATTATGCCTCATTTGTAGCTATATTTGAGCTCATTTAATTTCCTTTACTTATGTCCTCTGTGTTAGTTTGTGTTTCCATGTCTCATGACACATTATCTATATGTAATATTGGCTGCATTTCTGATAGTTATTAGTCTGCCGTGTTGTTCCAGACCACAGCAAACGTTAGCCAGCTTGCAAAGATTGTAATAAATCCATTAGAAGACAGCCTGCCATTTCCTTTAACTTGGACACACACATCTATACCTTTGGACATTCTAAGACAGTCATTTCCAGGAGTTATCTCACCCTCTGAGACGTTTTACTAATGTTTTTCAATGTTTTAAAAATTTGTAGAATAAATATTACATTTCAACATTTCTGTCAACGAAGATTTGCGTCAGCCTGCGACAGTCATTTTGATAGTAGGCTAATATAGCTAATATATACACTTACATCATGTGTTGCCATCATTATAACACTTACACAAGTCTTATTTTTTTGCGGCTCCAGAGATTACTTTTTTGTATTTCTGGTCCAATATGGCTCTTTCATCATTTAGGGTTGCCGACCTCTGGGTTAGCAAAACGTTTAGTCCATCTATCTATGTATTGTTAGCAGCTGATGGATTTATGCAAGATGGTGCAAAATAAAGGACTTTTTTGTGAGAATATTTTAAAAAGGGGTAGATACATTTATTTTCAGTGTTTCATGGCATCATTGGAATTGTCCGCCACCGAAAATCATATCATCCATTATTATCAAAATCAGAATCAGAAATACTTGAATATTCCCCGAGGGGACATTAAGATTTTTAGCACAATCCCATTCAAGAGCAGACAAACATTACAGGGAGACAGAACAGGATCGCTGAGGGGTCTGCAAACTTCCGGCGCCCCTGACAAAAAAGGTGAGAAAACGGTAAACGCTGAATATATTCAGTCTAAGCCTGGGCCCCTGGAGAGGAGGTCCAGACTGAGCCCAAGGAGAGAAAAAACCTCATAGCCATAGCACACATAAACATGTGTGTAAGAGGGAAACATCACAGAACACAAAGGACATTACAGACATTAAAAGAGCAGAGCTGATGCAACCAGCCATTTCTACATCCATCCATCCATTTTCTACCGCTTGTCCCTTTTGGGGTTGCGGGGGGTCACTGGAGCCTATCTCAGCTGCAATACAGCTACAAAAGTAAAACAACAAAAAAGATCATATACACTGTGGTGGCCTCTGCGGTGTTCCACGCCATCGTCTGCAGGGGTGGGGGGGGGGGAGCATGGCCAGAGACAGGAGCAGACCCAACAAAGAAACCAAGAGAGCAGACTCTACCCTCGGCCGCCCACCAACTCTCGGCCAGTGTCCAGTCTGCATGGATGAGCGAGGAAGCGCCTAAGGAGACCGAGGTGTCCGATACCTGCTCATTCAGCCAGTGAAGCTTGTCCGTCCCGGCGCCAGCTCCGCAGCCCTGTCTCTTCATCTGCATCTCCTCCAGTTTCTCCAAACAGACTCTGGTGCGGCAGACACCCAGCAGCTGGTCTCCATGGCCAAAAAGGCTCCCGGGAGGCAGATGCAGAAGTCCACAAAAAAGCACTGCAGAAATCACGAAAGTGCAACCCCTTGTCCCACAGTCCCGAACCATCCATCCATCAATCTTCTTCCGCTTATCCGAGGTCGGGTCGCAGGGGCAGCAGCCTAAGCAGGGAAGCCCAGACTTTCCTCTCCTCAGCCACTTCGTCCAGCTCTTCCAGGGTGATCCCGAGGCGTTCCCAGGTCAGCTGGGAGACATAGTCTTCCCAACGTGTCCTGGGTCTTCCCCGTGGCCTCCTACCGGTTGGACGTGCCCTAAACACCTCCCTAGGGAGGCGTTCGGGTGACATCCTGACCAGATGCCCGAACCACCTCATCTGGCTCCTCTCGATGTGGAGGAGCAGCGGTTTTACTTTGAGCTCCCCCCAGATTGCAGAGCTTCTCACCCTATCTCTAAGGGAGAGCCCCGCCACCTGGCGGAGGAAACTCATTTCGGCCGCTTGTACCCGTGATCTTGTCCTTTCGGTCATAACCCAGAGCTCATGACCATAGGAGAGCATGGGAACGTAGATCGACCGGTAAGTTGAAAGCTTTGCCTTCCGGCTCAGCTCCTTCTTCACCACAACGGATCGATACAGCGTCCGCAATACTGAAGACGCCGCACCGATCCGCCTGTCGATCTCACAATCCACTCTTCCCCCACTCGTGAACAAGATTCCTAGGTACTTGAACTTCTTCACTTGGGGTAGGGTCTCCTCCCCAACCCGGAGATGGCACTCCACCCTTTTCAGGGGAGAGAACCATGGACTCGGACTTGAAGGTGCTGATTCTCATCCCAGTCGCTTCACACTAGGCTGCGAACCGAATCCATATAAACATTTTTATTGTTGCTAACAGATGTCTGGCTTCTATTTAGTGGCGTTGTAGTTATGGTTCTCATAGCAAAAGGTGCACCAACAAATAAGTGGTGGCCGACAATGGTTCATGGTACCTAACCCAACATGAACCTACCATGAATTCCACATGTGTCAGCTGCAAGTCGCAAGGCAGGGTGAGAAACGTGGAGTTAAAAGCACTGACAGACTTGCCGATTTGCTGACGGACGGACTGACAGCGCTCCGCCGTGCCACATTCCTCCAGAGTTGAGTCACGGCATGCTTCAGATCACCACTGCACCACTTTCTCAGCAGACTCGCAGTGAGTGGGTAATCTCGAGTGCCGCACAGCCTCTCCAATCCCAGGGCCAAGCTATCCAAACAGCGCTGGCGAGCAGGGGGGAGGAAATTGAATTTCCCCCTTCGACCCACCCACCCACCTCCTCAAAGACAGGCCTTCCAAATCCCCATCAACAGGAGCTTAGAGAGCCTGCAGTCCATCAAGGTTTCATCAGCCACGGTGGTCCGACCAATCAGGTTCTGCCATTTATGCGCGAGTGCGCACCAAAAACCCGATCCAATCGAACCGATCGTACAAAAACACAAACAGATAAACGTGTGCAATCGAACAACTTTAAAAAAAAAAGGTCTGATCCGACCCCTCCCTTAGTGCCTGGCCTTTGCATCAACAATCAACAATCCAAGGCATTGTGGAGCCTGTGATCCTGTGACCTCTAACCTCTGGAGTTAACCCTGGAGCAGCCAGCACTGAGAGGTGAACCAGGCGGCTCATTGAAATGCGGCGAGGTTCCCATGAGAACATTGGCAAACGGGAAGCACGGAAATCCAAGATCTCGGCGATGTGTTTAAAGTGGACTCGAGTCATGTAAAAACCCATTCAAAATCAGAGGTTTACTGACTTGCACTTGATTCATAACGAACCATCAGGCACTCAATGGCAGGCCTGGGCAAGTATTTTGACTTGGGGGGGGGGGACAAATTTAGAGAAAAAAAATGTCTGGGGGTTTTGAGGGTTTGTATTAGGAACACTAATACAAACCCTCAAAATAATGTCTGATTGAATGCTAAAAACTTTATGACAGACCGCCTTAAAAACATAATTTTTAATTTTTTTTACTGAATGAGACACCCAGGATGTACATGAAAATAATGTGGGATTTATAATATTAACTATGAACAATAAAACACTGAATATTGACAACATATGAACTTCACCCCCTCTCTCCATCGACATATTTTACAATCAAAGGAAACAACAAAAATGCAACAAACACAGCCAAATATGAACGCGAAGAGAAAAAAAACAAAAAAAATCCTAAATTCTGATATATCACTAAGCTTCAGAATAGGGATGGAACTGGTTTTCATTGAGGGCCACATGGCAGTTATGGCCGCTTGTAACAGGGAATAATGTAGCAATTATCCTCTGTATTTCATAATTAAATAATTGTATTAAGTAAACTGTCGATTTTACAGTAAAAACTTTACATTTACAAAATTTCACTGTAAAATAGTGTTTTTGAAAACAATTTTTACAGTAAATGGAAAAACAGTACCACTATTTTTTGGGGGGGTTTACGGAAAAAGCTGGCAGCTTAGTTAACAGAATTTTACTATTAAATTTACATTGTTTTTTTACAACATTATATTGTAAATGGAAAAACAGTACATGTTCTTTTTTTTTAATTCTGGCAACTTAGCTGACAGTTTTTCTACCGTAAAAACAAATGTATCGTTTTTCAGTAATACACCGTTAAAAATCAAGATTTTAAAAATATGGTAGCTCAGTCAACATAATTTTAATGCAAATGCAAATGCAAATGCAAAAAAAATGTAACGTAAAATGTATTGTCATTTTTATTAATTTGATGGGTAGTTTGCTGTAAAGTATTTTTATTTAGACAAAAAATGTTTGGAAAGTATGATAATATACTGTAATATTTGTTGCAATAGTAGATACTATTAAAGTTTAAAAGGTATGCAATTTCAAGCAGTACATATCTTTTTTTCTGTCAAAATGAAAACATTCCATTACATGTAGTGAGAAAATATGAAGTACTTTATTGACACATATTTCCAGGTGTTTGCAGGCCAGATCTGGCCCCCGGGCCTTGAGTTTGACACTTGTGCTTTAGAACTTTGTTGTAAAAGTCTCCTTCCGGGTCTGTCCCTAAAACTCGCATTTTCAGGCTGGCCGCTCTGGAAACACTCTGTGGAAACGCTCCCCACCCACACTGCTTGGTGCCTCGTCCGAGCTGCTGTGATTAAGATTACTATAGTAACTAATTAGATTACCATAGTAACTAGTATATCATGCAAAAGCAGAGATTCTAACCATTGAAATACTTTGTATAGTTCAAGACTTACGGTCATTTGAAAACATCACTGCACATCATAATGGCAGCTACAGTTTCCATCTTAAAGATCTAAAAAAAATATTTGGGAATATCCGGCGGGCCAGATTGAAAAGGTTAACAGGGCCCCTGGGGCCTTAATTTTCCCAGGTCTGCTCTTTGGAGTTATAAATTATATTTATATACATATATATATATATATATATATATATATATATATATATATTTACAAACCCCATTTCCATGAGTCGGGAAATTGTGTTAAATGTAAATATAAACGAAATACAATGATTTGCAAATCATTTTCAACCCATATTCAGTTGAATATGCTACAAAGACAACATATTTGATGTTCAAACTGATAAACATTATTTTTTTGGCAAATAATCATTAACTTTAGAATTTGATGCCAGCAACACGTGACAAAGAAGTTGGGAAAGGTGGCAATAAATACTGATTAAGTTGAGGAATGCTCATCAAACACTTATTTGGAACATCCCACAGGTGAACAGACAAATTGGGAACAGGTGGGTGCCATGATTGGGTATAAAAGTAGATTCCATGAAATGCTCAGTCATTCACAAACAAGGATGAGGCGAGGGTCACCACTTTGTCAACAAATGCGTGAGCAAATTGTTGAACAGTTTAAGAAAAACCTTTCTCAACCAGCTATTGCAAGGAATTTAGGGATTTCACCATCTACGGTCCGTAATATCATCAAAGGGTTCAGAGAATTTGGAGAAATCACTGCACGTAAGCAGCTAAGCCCGTGACCTTCGATCCCTCAGGCTGTACTGCATCAACAAGCGACATCAGTGTGTAAAGGATATCACCACATGGGCTCAGGATTACTTCAGAAACCCACTGTCAGTAACTACAGTTGGTCGCTACATCTGTAAGTGCAAGTTAAAACTCTCCTATGCCAGGCGAAAACCGTTTATCAACAACACCCAGAAACGCCGTCGGCTTCGCTGGGCCTGAGCTCATCTAAGATGGACTGATACAAAGTGGAAAAGTGTTCTGTGGTCTGACGAGTCCACATTTCAAATTGTTTTTGGAAACTGTGGACATCGTGTCCTATGGACCAAAGAGGAAAATAACCACCTGGATTGTTATAGGCGCAAAGTTGAAAATCCAGCATCTGTGACGTATGGGGGTGTATTAGTGCCCAAGACATGGGTAACTTACACATCTGTGAAGGCGCCATTAATGCTGAAAGGTACATACAGGTTTTGGAGCAACATATGTTGCCATCCAAGCAACGTTACCATGGACGCCCCTGCTTATTTCAGCAAGACAATGCCACGCCATGTGTTACATCAACGTGGCTTCATAGTAAAAGAGTGTGGGTACTAGACTGGCCTGCCTGTAGTCCAGACCAGTCTCCCATTGAAAATGTGTGGCACATTATTAAGCCTAAAATACCACAACGGAGACCCCGGACTGTTGAACAACTTAAGCTGTACATCAAGCAAGAGTGGGAAAGAATTCCACCTGAGAAGCTTCAAAAATGTGTCTCCTCAGTTCCCAAACGTTTACTGAGTGTTGTTAAAAGGAAAGGTCATGTAACACAGTGGTGAACATGCCCTTTCCCAACTACTTTGGCACGTGTTGCAGCCATGAAATTCTAAGTTAATTATTATTTGCAAAAAAAAATAAAGTTTATGAGTTTAAACATCAAATATCTTGTCTTTGTAGTGCATTCAATTGAATATTGGTTGAAAAGGATTTGCAAATCATTGTATTCCGTTCATATTTATATCTAACACAATTTCCCAACTCATATGGAAACGGGGTTTGTATATTATATATTATATATATAATATGTTATATATATTATATTATTTATCAGCACGGTGGAAGAGGGGTTAGTGCGTCTGCCTCACAATACGAAGGTCCTGAGTAGTCGTGAGTTCAATCCCGGCCTCGGGATCTTTCTGTGTGGAGTTTACATGTTCTCCCCGTGACTGCGTGGGTTCCCCCCGGGTACTCCGGCTTCCTCCCACCTCCAAAGACATGCACCTGGGGATAGGTTGATTGGCAACACTAAATTGGCCCTAGTGTGTGAATGTTGTCTGTCTATCTGTGTTGGCCCTGCGATGAGGTGGCGACTTGTCCAGGGTGTACCCCGCCTTCCGCCCGATTGTAGCTGAGATAGGCTCCAGCGACCCCCGCGACCCAGAAGGGAATAAGCGGTAGAAAATGGATGGATGGATGGATTATTCTTGTCTATTGTGAGCGAACTGTGGTGCTGAATTTCCCCCAGGGATCAATAAAGTACTTTCTATTCTATTCTATTCTAAATGATGTCAAGTCAGGTCTAAGATACTGATGGGGTCAAAGCAAACTCTAGCCACGTTAAAATAATCAAAAAAATACATTCAATATCACCAATAGGAAGTCAAATCAACTATTTGCATAGACCAGGAGTAGGCAACCCAAAACCTTGAAGGAGCCATATTTGACCAAAAAACAAAATCTGTCTCGGGACGCAAAAAATGAAAAGCCGTATATAAGTGCTATAATGAAAGCAACACATGATGTAAGTGTTTATATTAGATGTATTAGCCTATTATCAAAACGACTATGTGTTGCAGGCTGAAGCAAATCTTAGTTGGCAGAAATGTTGAAATGTAATATTTATTCGACACATTTTTACAACATTAGAAACCATTAGTAAATCACAGGCTACTCAGAAGGTGAGATAACTCCTGTAATTTATTACAATCTTTGGCACGCTAGGTAATGTTTGCTGTTGTCTGGAACAACATGGCACACAAACAACTGAATTTAGCCAATATTACATACAGATAATGTGTCATGAGACATGCAAAACTAAATTATATACAAAGAAGATACAAGTACAATAAATTAAATGAGCTCAAATATACCTACAAATGAGGCATAATGATGCAATATGTACATACAGCCAGCCTAACTAGCCTAGCATGTTAGCATTGATTGGCTTGCAGTCTTGCACTGAACAAATATGCCTGATTAGCATTCCAACAAGGCAATACGATCAACAAAGCTCACCTTTGTGCATTCACGCACAGTATAAAACTTTTGGTGGACAAAATGAGACAAACAAAACATTTTTCTTTTTCATTTTCAGTCCTTTTTTTAAAAATGCTCCAGGGAGCCACTAGGGCAGCACTAAAAAGCCGCATGCGGGTTGCTGATCCCCGGCATAGACTTTAATGATAGTATACATCTGCAACAGGCCACGCTGGAGTCATAAGTGAGGCCAGGTCAAATCCAAGATGGCTTCATAGCAAACTTAAGCAGCATTAAAATACATTTAGCGCCACTTATAATTAGTTAAATCTAAACTGATTGGCTTTTTTTTTTCAAACATACTTTTAACGAACCATCTCCAAACAGGCCATCCTCCAATAAAGATGAAAGTGATGGAGTCAGATCTAGGTTTATTCGAGCCGCATGTGACTACAAAACAATATGTTGTGCACCACCGACAGGAAGTAGAATCAGATTCACAACGAACCACCAGAGTAACCAAGTTAAATCCCGACAATGGGTTCCGAGTTCCCTCCAGCCTATGCCGAGGTCTTCTCTGAGTGAACTAATAACAAAAAAAAGCACACAGCAGACCTTCTGTGGTATCATAAGTAATACCAAGTCCAAACCAATGTAACCCAACCGCAAAATCCGTCCGAAAGCCCCTCGTGCCAGAATGAACCCCTCCTTCCATATACGGTGTTGACAGTCTAACACACAACAGCTGCTACCACCGGCACCAGAGCACCACCCCAGCTGCAACACCTCTCTCCGGCCATCCAGGGCCGTGACCTTAGTCCCTCCCCAAAGAGCTGAGGGGTCTTTGCATTTACCAAACAGGATCATTATACAAAATACCACACAATTACATGGTATAGTTTGACGAAGCCGGATGGCATAGGTTTGATTTATCTTGAGATAGACGTCTTTGATTGGATGATTGTTCATCAGGCTGTCACTACCACAGAATTGCCCCATCATCGAAATGACTGCATCACTTTAACATTTAGGCTTGAGTAAACATTCTACTATTAGGTGTGGAAGTCAGAGAGTAACTCATGACACGACACGTCCTGATACGGACATCATTGTTATCGAGATAGGAAGATGATGGACACATCTGTATGGAACACTGGCATGATCAGCGTGAACCAGGGATATTCAACTGGGGGCCAAATCTACCGGACCCCAAGGTCAGTTCAGTTCAGTTCAGTTTCAATGGATTTCGAACATGCATACGGTACAATGTAATGCTGGGGTGTCAAAGTCAATCAATCAATGTTTACTTATATAGCCCTAAATCACGAGTGTCTCAAAGCGCTGCACAAGCCACAACGACATCCTCGGCTCAGATCCCACATCAGGGCAAGGAAAAACTCAACCCAATGGGACAATGAGAAACCTTGGAGGGGACCGCAGATGTGGGGACTACCCCCCTGGGCGACCGGTGCAATGGACGTCGAGTGGATCTAGCATAATATTGTGAGAGTCCAGTCCATAGTGCATCCAACATAATAGTGAGAGTCCAGTCCATAGTGGATCTAACATAATAGTGAGAGTCCTGTCCATAGTGGATCTAACATAAAAGTGAGAGTCCAGTCCATAGTGGATCTAAAATAATAGTGAGAGTCCTGTCCATAGTGGATCTAACATAAAAGTGAGAGTCCAGTCCATAGTGGATCTAACATAATAGTAAGAGTCCAGTCCATAGTGGATCTAACATAATAGTAAGAGTCCAGTCCATAGTGGATCTAACATAATAGTGAGAGTCCAGTCCATAGTGGATATAACATAATAGTGAGAGTCCAGTCCATAGTGGATCTAACATAATAGTGAGAGTCCTGTCCATAGTGGATCTAACATAAAAGTGAGAGTCCAGTCCATAGTGGATCTAACATAATAGTAAGAGTCCAGTCCATAGTGGATCTAACATAATAGTAAGAGTCCAGTCCATAGTGGATATAACATAATAGTAAGAGTCCAGTCCATAGTGGATCTAACATAATAGTGGGAGTCCAGTCCATAGTGGATCTAACATAATATTGAGAGTCCAGTCCATAGTGGATCTAACATAATAGTGAGAGTCCAGTCCATAGTGGATCTAACATAATAGTGAGAGTCCAGTCCATAGTGGTTCTAACATAATACTGAGAGTCCAGTCCATAGTGGTTCTAACATAATAGTGAGAGTCCAGTTCATAGTGGATCTAACATAATAGTGAGAGTCCAGTCCATAGTGGATCTAACAAAATAGTGAGAGTCCAGTCCATAGTGGATCTCACATAATAGTGAGAATCCAGTCCATAGTGGATCTAACATAATAGTGGGGGGTCCAGTCCATAGTGGATCTCACATAATAGTGAGAGTCCAGTCCATAGTGGATCTCACATAATAGTGAGAATCCAGTCCATAGTGGATCTAACATAATAGTGAGAGTCCAGTCCATAGTGGATCTAACATAATAGTGAGAGTCCAGTCCATAGTGGTTCTAACATAATAGTGAGAGTCCAGTCCATAGTGGATCTAACATAATAGTGGGAGTCCAGTCCATAGTGGATCTAACATAATAGTGAGAGTCCAGTCCATAGTGGATCTAACATAATAGTGAGAGTCCAGTCCATAGTGGATCTAACATAATAGTGAGAGTCCAGTCCATAGTGGTTCTAACATAATACTGAGAGTCCAGTCCATAGTGGTTCTAACATAATAGTGAGAGTCCAGTTCATAGTGGATCTAACATAATAGTGAGAGTCCAGTCCATAGTGGATCTAACATAATAGTGAGAGTCCAGTCCATAGTGGATCCAACATAATAGTGAGAGTCCAGTCCATAGTGGATCCAACATAATAGTGAGAGTCCAGTCCATAGTGGATCTCACATAATAGTGAGAATCCAGTCCATAGTGGATCTAACATAATAGTGAGAGTCCAGTCCATAGTGGATATAACATAATAGTGAGAGTCCAGTCCATAGTGGATCTAACATAATAGTGAGAGTCCAGTCCATAGTGGATCTAACATAATAGTGAGAGTCCAGTCCATAGTGGATCTAACATAATAGTGAGAGTCCAGTCCATAGTGGATCTAACATAATAGTGAGAGTCCAGTCCATAGTGGATCTCACATAATAGTGAGAGTCCAGTCCATAGTGGATCTCACATAATAGTGATTATCCAGTCCATAGTGGATCTCACATAATAGTGAGAGTCCAGTCCATAGTGGATCTCACATAATAGTGAGAGTCCAGTCCATAGTGGATCTCACATAATAGTGAGAATCCAGTCCATAGTGGATCTAACATAATAGTGAGAGTCCGGTCCATAGTGGATCCAACATAATAGTGAGTCCAGTCCATAGTGGATCTCACATAATAGTGAGAGTCCAGTCCATAGTGGATCTCACATAATAGTGAGAATCCAGTCCATAGTGGATCTAACATAATAGTGAGAGTCCGGTCCATAGTGGATCCAACATAATAGTGAGTCCAGTCCATAGTGGGGCCAGCAGGAGACCAGGTCAGCAGTGCAGAGATGTCCCCAACCGATGCACAGACAAGCGGTCCACCCCGGGTCCCAACTTTGGACAGCCAGCGCTTCATCCGTGGCCACCGAACCTGTGCCCCCCCCCCCCCCCCCCCTTGCAGCGCTAACTCTTCCGGGACACTAAAATATACCCCCCCCCCCACCACGAAGGAGACGGGGACAGAGCAGAAAAGAAACGGCAGATCAACTGGTCTAAAAGGGGGTCTATTTAAAGGCTAGAGTATACAAATGAGTTTTAAGATGGGACTTAAATGCTTCAAGTCAACGCTAAGTCAACACGAACAATCTACGGCAGGGGTGTCCAACTCATTTTAGATCTGGGGGCCACATGGAGAAAAAATCCACTCCCAAGTGGGCCGGACTGGTGAAATCACGGCACGATAACTTAAAAAATAAAGACAACTTCAGATTGTTTTCTTTGTTTAAAAATATAACAAGCACATTCTGAAATTGTACAAATCATGTTGTTTTTTTCCAATTTTCTGTTGCGGTTATTGGTATTAATACTTTATTTGTCGTTATTTATATTTTCAGTATAAATTATGTGATAATGTTCATCAGTCAACTCATTGGTGTTTATATTTATTCTATCAAGATAAAAAAATATCAAAATCAAATTACAGGATGTTATTTATATAGTTTGATCATTTTCCTCAACTGATGTACTAACATCATATGCTACATTTTGTAAATATGTAGCATCATCTACAAAGATACAAATAATTGCTATTGCGACATCCAGTGGACACATTTAGAACAGCTGTTTCTTTCACTCAAAAAATGGTAAATGGTAAATGGGATGTACTTGTATAGCGCCTTTCTACCTTCAAAGTACTCAAAGCGCTTTGACACTATTTCCACATTCACCCATTCACACACACATTCATATACTGATGGCGGGAGCTGCCATGCAAGGCGCTAACCACGACCCATCTGGAGCAAGGGTGAAGTGTCTTGCTCAAGGACACAACGGACGTGACTAGGTTGGTAGAAGGTGGGGATCGAACCAGGAACCCTCAGGTTGCTGGCACGGCCACTCTCCCAACCGTGCCACGCTGTCCCCATATGGTAAATTATGTAAATATGTAGCATCATCTACAAAGATACAAATAATTGCTATTGCGACATCCAGTGGACACATTTAGAACAGCGGTTTCTTTCATTCACAAATTTCAGATACATTTTTATACTTCAAACTCATCTAGTGGGCCGGGTAAAACCTGTTTGCAGGCCTGATCCGGCTCTCGGGCCGTACGTTTGACACCCTTGATATATGGCCCCCGGAATGATATTTGATTAGTATTAGAACCGGCCCGCAGGCCACAGCCGCCTGCTGCTGTTTTGCACGCACCAATACTCCATCAGTGTTGGCGCTAGGAATTTTCAAAATGGGGGTCCCTGGGACCCCATCAAGTCATAAAAATGGACAGTAAATTTTGGGGGGTCCCACTTTTGTAAGCTTTTGAAAACAAATAATAAATGTATGCATTATCCTGTTACATCTCACATTCTGTATTGTGTTTTGGAAAAAGGTTGTCATAAATGTTACTTAACCCTTGTGTGGTGTTCGGGTCTGTGGGACCCGTTTTCGATTTTTATTAAAAGAAAAATGATACAATTAATTAATTTTTCAAACTGAGACTCACTGGCTTTGGCTCATTTTCTGTGAAGAACATATATCAGAATACATATTTAATGAACACAAACCATACACCCCCCCTACACATTTCTATTACATATAAGATGTCCGGGGTCCACTGGACCCGGGGCTAATAGAAGTGTGGAAATTGATGTTCTCTGTACCACACACACACACACACACACACACACACACACACACACACACACACACACACACACACACACACACACACACACACACACACACACACACACACACACACACACACACACACACACACACACACACACACACACACACACACACACACGCAACACACACGCAACACACACTCACGCAACACACACGCAACACACACGCACACAGCAGGCCTAGACGTGGAGGACAGAGTGTAGGTACACAGAACATCAGAGGGTCAAATGTGCGACAAAATGAGCGCAGACAGTGTTGACAAACAATGTTGCAACCTTGTGTGGGAAGCGCAGGTGCAGAAACACAAAATAAGAATCCCTGTGGGATGCAGAAACTGGCAGATAAATTTCCATGCAACGTTCATATTGTTGTTACTCAGCCAGGGTTTGTGGGTCTTAGACTTACTTTTTATTGTCGTTCAAATTTGAACTTTACAGTACAGATAAGAACGACATTTCGTTGCATTAGCTCGTTGGCAGTGCAGGATAAAAAAGCAATAAGGTGCAGATATAAATAAATAGATTACTGTAAAGATAAATATATTGCACTTTTGCATATGCATCTACGTTTATGGATGTACAGTATGTTATATTGTCTTTATATTCCAGCGAGTTAATCCATTTTTGGGGGGAATTGAGGGGATAATTATGATGCGTACAAGAGTCTTATGGCCTGAGGGAAGAAGCTGTTACAGAACCTGGAGGTTCTGCTACGGAGGCTGCGGAACCTCTTTCTAGAGTCCAGCAGTGAAAACAGTCCTTGGTGGGGGTGGGAGGAGTCTCTGCAGATTTTCTGAGCCCTGGTCAGGCAGCGGCTTTTTGCGATCTCCTGGATAGGAGGAAGAGGAGTCCTGATGATCTTTTCCGCCGTCCTCACCACTCTCTGGAGAGACTTCCAGTCTGAGGCACTGCAGGCTCCAGTCCAGACAGAGATGCTGTTGGTCAGCAGGCTCTCTATAGTGCCTCTGTAGATTGTGGTGAGAATGGGGGGAGGGAGCTGTGCTCTTTTCATCTGACGCAAAAAGTGCATGCACTGCTGAGCTATTTTTATAAGAGCTCCGGTGTGTAGGGACCAGGTCATATTGTCAGTTATCTGCATCCCCAGGAACTTGGTGCTGCTTACCATCTCCACCGCTGTGCCATTGATGAAGAGTGGAGTGTGGCTGGACTGGTGCTTCCTGAAGTCGACAATGATCTCCTTGGTCTTGTCGACGTTCAGGACCAGGTTGTTGGTTCTGCACCAGTCAACCAGATGTTTCACCTCCTCCCTGTAGTCCATGTGGTTGTTGTCACGGATGAGGCCCACTACTGTCGTGTACTTCACAATGTGGTTAGTAGTGGACCTGGCGCAGCAGTCATGGGTCATCAACGTGAACAGCAGCGGACTCAGGATGCAGCCCTGGGGAGCCGGTGTTCAGGGAGATGGCACTGGAGGTGTTGTTGCCCACTCCCACAGATTAGGGTCTGTCTGTGAGGAAGTCAAACAGCCAGTTGCATAGGGGGGTACTGAATCCAAGGGGAGCCAGTGTGCTCACCAAGTGCTGCGGGATGATGGTGTTGAATGCTGAGCTGAAGTCCAGAAACAACATCCGCACGTGTGTGTCCTTTCCTTCCAGATGTGCTAAGCTCAGGTGGAGTGCAGAGGAGATGGCGTCCTCTGTGGAGCGGTTAGGGCGATAAGCAAACTGGTATGGATCGAATGTGGGGGGAGGTCTGGAGACCAGCCTCTCAAAGCACTTCATTACAGATGTTTTTTGGGATAAGTCAGTATTTTAACATAAAAGTGTTTGATTGTGATGCATTAAAAGCCACAAAATGCAACGGGTCCATCAGACCCACAAACACTGGCTGAGTAACAACAATATGAACACCACACAAGGGTTAATTCATTATAAAATAAAATAAAAAATAAAACACATTTATCCCTTCATGGACCTAAACTTTACCACTGCCGGTATTTTTTTCTAAATTTTTATTGTAACATTTTCAGAATGTGTTTGCTCTATGTTTGGCCAAAGTAAAACAAATAAAACAATCTGAAGTTATCTTTATTTTTTGGTTTTAATGCCATGATTTTAATAGTCCGGCCCGCATGTGCACAGATTTTCCTCCATGGGGCCCCTGAGCTAAAAGGAGTTTGACACCCCTGATGTAATGCATCACATATTTCCATTTTCATTACAGCACGTCCGAAAAGGAGTAGGAAGAAGCGGAGCTTATTTAATCCTACCCCTTTTCATACCACAGCAAATCTTATCCAATTTCCTTGTTCTCTGTAACAGAATAATAAATCATATACCATAGTAAGTGAACACATTAAATACATAAATAATCTTTATCTCAAACAAAAAAAAGGTCAGTTTGAACAAACATTTTTGCAGCAAATTCCAGGAAACACTAGAGTGGCACTGTTGTATAGAGAAACCTGGTCCACTATAAACACATCGGCAGAACAGAACACTGGGATCCAAACGGGCAATTTATTGTATTTTTTGGACTAAAATCTTTTTTTTCCCTCAAAACTCGACAATGCGCCTTATAGTCAAACATAACAGCTAGGTGTAGACTGGAATGTAATGGCAGTCACACATAAGAGATACGTGTAGACTGCAATATGACTCAAGTAAACACCAAAATTTTGTATGTTCCATTGAAAATATAGGACATTACGCGGCGCTCAAAAATCTATCAAGATGTTTTAGTACAACTTTGGTAAGCTATGAAGCCGCACCGCTTGATGGATTGTACATACGAGTAAACCACAAGGAAGCGTTTTCAATTTAGAAAAAAATAATAATAAAATGACTCCTTTAATGCGCCCTATAACCTGGTGCGCCTAATATACGGAATAATTCTGGTTTTGCTTACCGACCTCGAAGCTATTTTATTTGGTACATGGTGAAATGATGCGTGTGACCAGTAGATGGCAGTCACACATAAGAGATATGTGTAGACTGCAATTTAATGGCAACACATTCAATATAGAATTAAAAAAAAAAAAAAGACTCCTTTAATGCACCCTATAACATGGTGCGCCTAGTGTACGGAATAATTAAGGTTTTGCTTACCGACCTCGAAGCTATTTTATTTGGTACATGGTGAAATTGTACGTGCTGCCAGTAGATGGCAGTCAAACATAAGAGATAGGTGTAGACTGCAATATGACTCAAGTAAACAACACCAACATTGTATATGTTCCATGGAAAATATAGAACATTACACACGGCGCTCAAAAGTCTATCAAAATGTTTTAGTACGACTTTGGTAAGCTATGAAGCTGCACCGCTTGATGGATTGTACTGTGCTTCAACATACGAGTAGACCACAAGGAAGTGTTTTCAATTTAGAAAAAAATAAAAATAATAATAATATGATTTCTTTAATCCGGTGCGCCTTATATATGAAAAAAGATCAACAATAGACCATTCATCGGCCGTGCACCTTATAATCCGGTGCGCCCTATGGTCCGGAAAATACAGTACATTATTGAGACATTCCTTAAGGCACCAATTTAAGTTTTTTTCGTAATATAATTTATTTAATTAAGGTGCTGTAGCTTGTTTACTTCAGATGCAGTCAGTAGTCATGTGCTCACCTTTTTTTTTTGTGGCGATCCGCAAGGTTCCATCTTAGGTCCTCTCTTTTTCACCGATTACAAAACAGCAGAGCGCTCCTGCACCACTAACAAAACAAATAGACCAGATTCAAAGATCTACTAATTAAACAAGGAACAGGTGTGCTGACAGGTACACGGGAACAGAAAGTAAAGGTGCTGCAAAAACACAGTGACCAAACAGGAAACACCGACAAAACAAGAGCACCCGGACAGGAAGTGATTCTAAACACAGGAAAACCCAAACATAACCTAACTGTCAGTGAAACTTCTGACAGGTTTTCCAGAATAGACAAAGTAAAACTAAAAGAGTATGCTTAGCTTTCTGTAAATGTGCCCAATAGAACATTTTTTTTTACTATTCCTAACATAGGTTTAAGCTTGTGAATTAGTAGAAATCATGAATGTACCTACCACCAGGAGCCGTGAAATACACACCAAAATCATATTGCAAAAGGAAGAATAATACAGTATAGGGTATAGTACCGCGATACTAATGGATCATATTTGGTACTATACCGCCTCTAAAAAGTACCGGTCCTATACCTACATTTGTGGTATCATTCAAAACTAATGTAAAGCATCCAAAAAACAGAAGAATAAGTGATTTTTACATTTTAACAGAAGTGTAGATAAAACATGTTGAAAGAAAAAGTAAGCAGATATTAACAGTAAATGACCAAGTAGATTAATAATTAATTTTCTACCGCTTGTCCCTCATAATTTTGACGAAATAATAGAATGATAAATGACACAATATTACTGCATATGTCAGTAGCAAATTAGGAGCCTTTGTTTGTTTACTTACTACTAAAAGAAACGTTGTCTGGTATGTTCACTATTTTATTTAAGGACACATTTGCAAAAATAAACATGTTTTATGTACCGTAAGATTTTTTGTAAAAATAAAGCCAATAATGCCATTTTTTGTGGTCCCTTTTATTTACAAACCCCGTTTCCATATGAGTTGGGAAATTGTGTTAGATGTAAATATAAACGGAATACAATGATTTGCAAATCATTTTCAACCCATATTCAGTTGAATATGCTACAAAGACAACATATTTCATGTTCAAACTGATAAACATTTTTTTTTTTGCAAATAATCATTAACTTTAGAATTTGATGCCAGCAACACGTGACAAAGAAGTTGGGAAATGTGGCAATAAATACTGATAAAGTTGAGGAATGCTCATCAAACACTTATTTGGAACATCCCACAGGTGAACAGGCAAATTGGGAACAGGTGGGTGCCATGATTGGGTATAAAAGTAGATTCCATGAAATGCTCAGTCATTCACAAACAAGGATGGGGCGAGGGTCACCACTTTGTCAACAAATGCGTGAGCAAATTGTTGAACAGTTTAAGAAAAACCTTTCTCAACCAGCTATTGCAAGGAATTTAGGGATTTCACCATCTACGGTCCGTAATATCATCAAAGGGTTCAGAGAATCTGGAGAAATCACTGCACGTAAGCAGCTAAACCCGTGACCTTCGATCCCTCAGGCTGTACTGCATCAACAAGCGACATCAGTGTGTAAAGGATATCACCACATGGGCTCAGGAACACTTCAGAAACCTACTGTCAGTAACTCCAGTTGGTCGCTACATCTGTAAGTGCAAGTTAAAACTCTCCTATGCAAGGCAAAAACCGTTTATCAACAACACCCAGAAACGCCGTCGGCTTTGCTGGGCCAGAGCTCATCTAAGATGGACTGATACAAATTGGAAAAGTGTTCTGTGGTCTGACGAGTCCACATTTCAAATTGTTTTTGGAAACTGTGGACGTCGTGTCCTCTGGACCAAAGAGGAAAAGAACCAAAATTCTCATTCAAGTCTCCTCATTTCCCCAACATTTACTGAGTGTTGTTAAAAGGAAAGGCCATGTAACACAGTGGTAAAAATGCCCCTGCGCCAACTTTTTTGCTGCCATTAAATTCTAAGTTAATGATTATTTGCAAAAAAAAATGAAGTTCCTCAGTACAAACATTAAATATCTTGTCTTTGCAGTCTATTCAATTGAATATAAGTTGAAAAGGATTTGCAAATCATTGTATTCTGTTTTTATTTACGAATTACACAACGTGCCTAATTCACTGGTTGTGGGTTTTTGTATAAAGAGGTTAGTAGGTCATTTAATAAAAGAAAGATGGAGCTAAGCTAATATAACTCTTACTGGAAGTCTTACACTTACTGCATGTGTCCAATAGTCAATTATCAAACCACTGCCTGGAGGGCAGTCCTCATTTAAGCTCTCTGGACTTACATAAGAACCTTTACACAATGAACAGCTGACGAGAGACCACCCTGTTCACTTGAACTATTTCTTTTTTTTTTTTTTTCTTTTTTTTTTTTTTCACCCTCACATCCGCGTCTTGTAAACAGTTTGACGGCATCAGCACCTCACAGAGGAATGACACACTTGGACTATAAATACAACACACACTGTCACACACAGATCTATAAAAGCCCCCCTTTTTTTGGATCATGTGAAATGCAGTCATATGAAGTGTGTGGTGACCTCGAAACAATGTATCCTTTAGATAAGGATCTGATCTGAGCTTTGTGTGTGCGTGTGTGTGTGTGTGTGTGTGTGTGTGTGTGTGTGTGTGTGTGTGTGTGTGTGTGTACATGCGTGATGCTTGCTATAATCACCAGTATTCATGCAGCACCAGGCTCCCAGCGTTTCTACAGCTGTCGCCTCTTGCACTCGCTGACCTCTAGCAACAGGTCCTGAGGCCATCATTGCTTACGAATTCACTTTATGAGACCAGCAAAGGGCCCTTAAGAATACTGGAAGGACCCGTCTTGCCGGGGTGTCAAACTCGTTTTCATTGAGGGCCACATGGCAGTTGTGGTAGCAGTGAATAGTACAAAACCCAAAACCAGTGAAGTTGGCATGTAGTTTAAATGGTAAATAAAAACAGAATACAATGATTTGCAAATCCTTTTAAACTTATATTCAATTGAATAGACAGCAAAGCCAAGATATTTAATGTTGGAACTGAGAAACTTAATATTTTTTGCAAATAATTATGAACTTAGAATTTAATGGCAGCAACACTGATATGTCGTACTGGGGAAGGAGACGGCACGACAACAGGGTATCAAGCTCAATAGGTTTTATTGCGTGCTTGATGAGTGAATGGGGTGTGTATGCTACTATGTGTTTGCATGAGAAACTATGTGTGTGAATTTCAGCATATAAATACCGTAAGGTTTGTTGAGGTGTGTGTTGAATGAAAAGCGTCCAAGTCCAAAGGGAATGATCCAAGAGGGGGTCCAATGTCCAAGCGGGGTCGTGGCAGGAGGGCGAAATCCGTAAGTCCAAAACGGGGTCAAGGATCGGGGAGAGCAAGCAGAGTCCAGGAGGGAAATATGGCAGCGGAGGGATACAGCAAAGCTGGGACACGGGTACTGTGGGGAAGAACGAAAGACAACACTGGGATCAGGAAATGAGGCACAAGGAAAAAGGCAAACGAGCGAGAGCTGGAGGGAAGTCAGATATGTGAAGCTTACTGCGAGCAGAGCGACGTTCCGACGACGATGAGTCAGCGTCGAAGGTTCTTATACTGTTGTCCCTCATCAAATCCAGGTGCGTTGGGTGTTGATTGCCTCCGGCTGCGGCGGAGTGTGGGCGCGGTCTGCGTGATGAGCGCGGGGGCGTGTCTGGTGCTCACAGCGGAGCTTCTGAGCGCTGCCGCAGAAGAGGGAAGCACGGAACGCGTGTGCGCCGTAACAAACACATTGCAAAAAAGTTGGCTAAGGGGCATTTTTACCACTGTGTTACATGGCCTTTCCTTTTAACAACACTCAGTAAACGTTTGGGAACTGAGGAGACCAATTTTTTTATATTTTCAGGTGGAATTCTTTCCCATTCTTGCTTGATGTACAGCTTAAGTTGTTCAACAGTCCGGGGTCCCCGTTGTGGTATTTTAGGCTTCATAATGCGCCGCACATTTTCAATGGGAGACAGGTCTGGACTACAGGCAGGCCAGTCTAGTATCCGCACTCTTTTACTACGAAGCCACACTGTTGTAACACGTGGCTTGGCATTGTCTTGCTGAAATAAGCAGGGGCGTCCGTGATAACGTTGCTTGGATGGCAACATATGTTGCTCCAAAACCTGTATGTACTTTTCAGCATTAATGGTGCCTTCACAGATGTGTAAGTTACCCATGCCTTTGGCACTAATACACCCCCATACCATCACAGATACTGGCTTTTGAACTTTGCACCTATAACAATCCAGATGGTTCTTTTCCTCTTTGGTCCGGAGGACACGACGTCCACAGTTTCCAAAAACTATTTGAAATGTGGACTCGTCAGACCACAGCACACTTTTCCACTTTGCATCAGTCCATCTTAGATGAGCTCGGGCCCAGCGAAGACGGCGGCGTTTCTGGGTGTTGTTGATACATGGCTTTAGCTTTGCATAGCAGAGTTTTAACTTGCACTTACAGATGTAGCGACAAACTTAAGTTACTGACAGTGGTCTTCTGAAGTGTTCCTGAGCCCATGTAGTGATATCCTTTACACACTGATGTCGCTTTTTGATGCAGTACCGCCTGAGGAATCGAAGGTCACGGGCATTCAATGTTACGTCCAGATTCTCTGAACCTTTTGATGATATTACGCACCGTAGATGGTGAAATCCCTAAATTCCTTGCAATAGCTGGTTGAGAAATGTTGTTCTTAAAAGGTTCGACAATTTGCTCACGCATTTGTTCACAAAGTGTTGACCCTCGACCCGTCCTTGTTTGTGAATGACTGAGTATTTCGTGGAAGCTGCTTTTATACCCAATCATGGCACCCACCTGTTCCCAATTTGCCTGTTCACCTGTGGGATGTTCCAAATAAGTGTTTGATGAGCATTCCTCAACTTTATCAGTCTTTTTTGAAACATGTTGCAGGCATCAAATTGCTAATGAGCTAATATTTGCAAAAGATAACAATGTTTTTCCAGGTCGAACGTTACGTTTCTTGTCTTTGCAGTCTATTCAATTGAATATAGGTTGAAAATGATTTTCAAATCATTGTATTCTGTTTTTATTTACCATTTACACATCGTCCCAACTTCACTGGTTTTGGGTTTTGTAGAACACACAGAAAATAGGTGTGGGGGGTTGGATGATGGGCAAAATACAAGGAACTAATAGTAACTGTCATGTGAGTTCATGACAGATCCAGTATAGTTATTTTTCAATGTGAACGGACTAGAATGAGTCACTTATGATTTACAACTGAATGACTTTCACACATACAGTACGTTATAATCATGAGTTAAGCTATGAGTGACATTTATGATAGCGATCATGAAAGCTAAATTGTATACACACTCAGTATTGAATAACCACATCCCTCTTTTCCTTTGGTCACGGCAATCTCGGGACACTTCCGGAAGCATCGCATAGAAAGACGTTGTCTCACACGGACCTCGTGAGTCGGACTCCCCCTTCCCCAGCGTCGGCCTCCAAAACAAAGTGATGTATTTTACTGCATTTCCATCTCCCGGTGTTAAGTCGGCAAATGATAATGATTGGGATCATGTGCAAGTGTGAAGTGGAAAATGCATGACGGATGTCCACTCCACAAATGTGAGGACCCAAGTCGGGGGGGGGGGGGGGGGGATTCCCGGGTTCCCAGAGGTCCTGGGTTGACTTTAGCCGGACCTCTGTTGCGTAAACACACCAATGCGGAACTTCCTGGTGCGGCAAGTGAAGCTTTATCTCATTTCTGGGACAAAACGCGGTAGAAGAGGAAGAGGAGGAGGACACCGGCAGCAAAAGGAAGAAGCCCTTTCCCTCTCAGCTGCGCCTCCACTTCCTGTGTGGAGAGGAAGTCCCTTGTTGGACGCGGTGATCTCATCCGTGGGTTGCGTAGAGCATCCGTCGCTCACATCCGTGGCGGCACTTTGAAAAATGAAGGGGTAATGCACGCACACACAGACACACACACACACACACACACACACACACACACACACACACACACACACACACACACACACACACACACACACACACACACACACACACACACACGCACACACACGCACGCACACACGCACGCACACACAACCACACTGCCTGATTATCGCAGTGAAAAACACACACCACACACACACAGTCTTGTATTTGTTACCTTTTTGAGACCTCTGAAAAATGCTTACCTCTTTAGGACCACCCTTTCTAGATACACTATATTGCCAAAAGTATTTGGCCACCTGCTTTGATTAACATATGAACTTGAAGTGTCATCCCATTCCTAACCCATAGGGTTCAATATGATGTCGGTCCACCTTTTGCAGCTATTACAGCTTCAAGTCTTCTTGGAAGGCTGTCCAAAACGTTGCGGAGTGTGTTTATGGGAATTTTCGACCATTCTTACAAAAGCGCATCGGTGAGGTCACACACTGATGTTGGTCGAGAAGGCCTGGCTCTCAGTCTCCGTTCTAATTCATCCCAAAGGTGTTCTATTGGGTTCAGGTCAGGACTCTGTGCAGGCCAGTCAAGTTCGTCCACACCAGACTCTGTCATCTATGTCCACCTACTCAGTGGCCTAGTGGACCTACTCAGTGGCCTAGTGGTTAGAGTGTCCGCCCTGAGATCGGTAGGTTGTGAGTTCAAACCCCGGCCGAGTCATACCAAAGACTATAAAAATGGGACCCATTACCTCCCTGCTTGGCACTCAGCATCAAGGGTTGGAATTGGGGGTTAAATCACCAAAAATGATTCCCGGGCGTGGCACCGCTGCTGCCCACTGCTCCCCTCACCTCCCAGGGGGTGAACAAGGGGATGGGTCAAATGCAGAGGACAAATTTTGCCACACCTAGTGTGTGTGTGTGACAATCATTGGTAATTTAACTTTAGTGAAGTGAAGTGAATTATATTTATATAGCGCTTTTCTCTAGTGACTCAAAGCACTTTACATTGTGAAACCCAATATCTAAGTTACATTTTTAAACCGGTGTGGGTGGCACTGGGAGCAGGTGGGTAAAGTGTCTTGCCCAAGGACACAACGGCAGTAACTAGGTTGGCAGAAGCAGGGATCGAACCTGGAACCCTCAAGTTGCTGGCACGGCCACTATACCAACCGAGCTATACCGCCCTTTTATGGACCTTGGTGCACAGTCATGTTGGAAGAGGAAGGGGCCCGCTCCAAACGGTTCCCACAAGGTTGGGAGCATGGAATTGTCCAAAATGTTTTGGTATCCTGGAGCATTCAAAGTTCATTTCACTGGAACTAAGGGGCCAAGCCCAACTCCTGGAAAAACAACCCCACACCATAATTCCTCCTCCACCAAATTTCACACTCTGCAAAATAAGTGAAGTGAAGTGAATTACATTTATATAGCGCTTTTTCTCAAGTGACTCAAAGCGCTTTACATTGTGAAACCCAATATCTAAGTTACATTTAAACCAGTGTGGGTGGCACTGGGAGCAGGTGGGTAAAGTGTCTTGCCCAAGGACACAACGGCAGTGACTAGGATGGCGGAAGCGGGGATCGAACCTGCAACCCTCAAGTTGCTGGCACGGCCGCTCTACCAACCGAGCTATACCGCCCGAAATCTACCGTTCTTCTGATTCTGATCTTTTGGATGGGTGGCCAATTACTTTTGGCAATATAGTGTATATACAAATTTGTATTTACAACATTATTAATACATACAAACACTGCAAATATAAAAAAGGTAAACTTTTAGTTATTTTTTAAAAATGTCTTTATTTGTAATTGTTATTTGTAGTTGTTCTAGTTATTACAGTATGTCTCTGTATACATAGTTATTTTGTGTATTTTTATTACTTTTGGAGAAATCGGGCGCTTTTCAATTTCTTACACACACTTGTTATTTCATATGTTGGCCAGAGGGGGAGCACTTTTAAAACCGACACACAGTCAATTTGATAAATCCCTCCTTTTCGGGACCACCCTAATGTTGATAGATTTCACCACCAGGGGTGCCAATGAAGACCTCAATGAAAAATAAAAACTATGGACCCAGATTTCCCTCGCCCGGACGTGGGTCACCGGGGCCCCCCTCTGGAGCCAGGCTCGGAGGTGGGGCACGATGGCGAGCGCCTGGAGGCCGGGCCTGTCCCCATGGGGCCCGGCCGGGCACAGCCCGAAGAGGCAACGTGGGTCCCCCCTCCAATGGGCTCACCACCCATAGCAGGGGTCATAGAGGTCGGGTGCGATGTGAGCTGGGCGACAGCCGAAGGCAGGGCACTTGGCGGTCCGATCCTCGGCTACAGAAGCTAGCTCTTGGGACGTGGAACGTCACCTCGCTGGGGGGGAAGGAGCCTGAGCTAGTGCGCGAGGTGGAGAAGTTCCGGCTAGACATAGTCGAACTCACTTCGACGCACAGCAAGGGCTCTGGAACCAGTTCTCTCGAGAGGGGCTGGACTCTCTTCCACTCTGCGTTGCCGGCAGTGAGAGGCGAAGGGCTGGGGTGGCAATTCTTGTTGCCCCCCGGCTCAGAGCGTGCATGTTGGAGTTCAACCCGGTGGACGAGAGGGTAGCTTCCCTCCGCCTTCGGGTGGGGGGACGGGTCCTGACTGTGGTTTGCGCTTACACGCCAAACTGCAGCTCAGAGTACCCAGCCTTTTTGGATTCACTCGAGGGAGTACTTGTGAGTGCTCCCCCGGGTGATTCCCTCGTTCTACTGGGGGACTTCAACGCTCATGTTGGCAGCGACAGTGAAACCTGGAGAGGCGTGATTGGGAAGAATGGCTGCCCGGATCTGAACCCGAGCGGTGTTTTGTTATTGGACGTTCGTGCCCGTCACAGATTGTCCAAAACGAACACCATGTTCAAACATAAGGGTGTCCATATGTGCACTTGGCACCAGGACACCCTAGGCCGCAGTTCCATGATCGACTTTGTAGTTGTGTCGTCGGATTTGCGGCCTCATGTTTTGGACACTCGGGTGAAGAGAGGGGCGGAGCTTTCTACCGATCACCACCTAGTGGTGAGTTGGCTGCGATGGTGGGGGAGGATGCCGGACAGACCTGGTAGGCCCAAACGCATTGTGAGGGTTTGCTGGGAACGTCTGGCAGAGTCTCCTGTCACAGAGAGTTTCAATTTCCACCTCCGGAAGAACTTTGAACATGTCACGAGGGAGGTGCTGGACATTGAGTCCGAATGGACCATGTTCCGCGCCTCTATTGTCGAGGCGGCTGATTGGAGCTGTGGCCGCAAGGTAGTTGGTGCCTGTCGTGGCGGTAATCCTAGAACCCGTTGGTGGACACCGGCGGTGAGGGATGCCGTCAAGCTGAAGAAGGAGTCCTATCGGGTTCTTTTGACTCATAGGACTCCTGAGGCAGCGGACAGGTACCGACAGGCCAAGCGGTGTGCGGCTTCGGTGGTCGCGGAGGCAAAAACTCGGACATGGGAGGAGTTTGGGGAAGCCATGGAAAACGACTTCCGGACGGCTTCGAAGCGATTCTGGACCACCATCCGCCGCCTCAGGAAGGGGAGCAGTGCACTATCAACACCGTGTATGGTGAGGATGGTGTTCTGCTGACCTCGACTGCGGATGTTGTGGATCGGTGGAGGGAATACTTCGAAGACCTCCTCAATCCCACCAACACGTCTTCCTATGAGGAGGCAGTTCCTGGGGAATCTGTGCTGGGCTCTCCTATTTCTGGGGCTGAGGTTGCTGAGGTAGTTAAAAAGCTCCTCGGTGGCAAGGCCCCGGGGGTGGATGAGATCCGCCCAGAGTTCCTTAAGGCTCTGGATGCTGTGGGGCTGTCTTGGTTGACAAGACTCTGCAGCATCGCGTGGACATCGGGGGCAGTACCTCTGGATTGGCAGACCGGGGTGGTGGTTCCTCTCTTTAAGAAGGGGAACCGGAGGATGTGTTCTAACTATCGTGGGATCACACTCCTCAGCCTTCCCGGTAAGGTCTATTCAGGTGTGCTGGAGAGGAGGCTACGCCGGATAATCGAACCTCGGATTCAGGAGGAACAGTGTGGTTTTCGTCCTGGTCGTGGAACTGTGGACCAGCTCTATACTCTCGGCAGGGTCCTTGAGGGTGCATGGGAGTTTGCCCAACCAGTCTACATGTGTTTTGTGGACTTGGAGAAGGCATTCGACCGTGTCCCTCGGGAAGTCCTGTGGGGAGTGCTCAGAGAGTATGGGGTATCGGACTGTCTGATTGTGGCGGTCCGCTCCCTGTATGATCAGTGCCAGAGTTTGGTCCGCATTGCCGGCAGTAAGTCGGACACATTTCCAGTGAGGGTTGGACTCCACCAAGGCTGCCCTTTGTCACCGATTCTGTTCATAAATTTTATGGACATAATTTCTAGGCGCAGTCAAGGCGTTGAGGGGATCTGGTTTGGTGGCTGCAGGATTATGTCTCTGCTTTTGCAGATGATGTGGTCCTGATGGCTTCATCTGGCCAGGATCTTTAGCTCTCACTGGATTGGTTCGCAGCTGAGTGTGAAGCGACTGGGATGAGAATCAGCACCTCCAAGTCCGAGTCCATGGTTCTCGCCCGGAAAAGGGTGGAGTGCCATCTCCGGGTTGGGGAGGAGACCCTGCCCCAAGTGGAGGAGTTCAAGTACCTCGGAGTCTTGTTCACGAGTGAGGGAAGAGTGGATCGTGAGATCGACAGGCGGATCGGTGCGGCGTCTTCAGTAATGCAGACGCTGTATCGATCCGTTGTGGTGAAGAAGGAGCTGAGCCGGAAGGCAAAGCTCTCAATTTACCGGTCGATCTACGTTCCCATCCTCACCTATGGTCATGAGCTTTGGGTTATGACCGAAAGGACAAGATCACGGGTACAAGCGGCCGAAATGAGTTTCCTCCGCCAGGTGGCGGGGCTCTCCCTTAGAGATAGGGTGAGAAGCTCTGCCATCCGGGGGGAGCTCAAAGTAAAGCCGCTGCTCCTCCACATCGAGAGGAGCCAGATGAGGTGGTTCGGGCATCTGGTCAGGATGCCACCCGAACGCCTCCCTAGGGAGGTGTTCAGGGCACGTTCGACCGGTAGGAGGCCACGGGGAAGACCCAGGACACGTTGGGAAGACTATGTCTCCCGGCTGACCTGGGAACGCCTCGGGATCCCCCGGGAGGAGCTGGACGAAGTGGCTGGGGAGAGAGAAGTCTGGGTTTCCCTGCTTAGGCTGCTGCCCCCGCGACCCGACCTCGGATAAGCGGAAGAAGATGGATGGATGGATGGATGGGTGCCAAAGAGACATTCTCTATTAGATGCAATGGTTTTTCGTACTGGGACCGTGATTTATGTCCTAACTTGTTCACCGGAAGGTACTTTTCCTTGTTGATGTCTCAAGAAGGGTAGAAATACAAGAACACACCCCCCCCCCCACACACACACACAGCCGGTCCGACAGGAAACAGCAGTGCTTGGAGCAAACAAGCAGTTCCTGTGTGTGCTGGGGGCCCAACCTAAATCCAATGTCCTGTCCGATGCATCATTATCGCCGACATTACTGCTCATTTGCTAAAATTCACAAGGCCTTCATTTAGACCCGGAGACCCCCTCAAACACCACCCCACCCCTCATCCCCAACTACGCACAGATGACCCGTACGTTTCTTAGATCGGACATCCGCTTTCCCTTTAACAGTTTGCCACTAATTGAAAGGCATTAGGCTTAAATGGCCCCTCCAGTTCCCCCCCCCCCTCCCCCCCTTTTCACTCATGTTGACAGATGACTGAATATTTTTTGTTTTTCCTCTCCTAATTTGTTGTCGAAATACCAAGACAGCAAGGCAATATGGCTCAAGGGGCTGTTGGTTTACAGTACTATTACACTGAAAGATGGCAGGAACAGAACAATCATTATGTTCCCAGTTCACAGTGCGGTCAATACTGGACTCCACGGGCCCCAAAGACCACCATGCGTAGGGGCCAGACGTCGAGGAATGTCTTGCCCTAATGAAAGCAGACAGCACTAAATGCTTGTGAGTTATACGCTACATGATGGAAACCCTAACATACAACACACTTTGATTTGTTCATGCAAACCCCAAAACCAGTGAAGTTGGCACGTTGAGTGAATCGTGAATAAAAACAGAATACAATTATTTGCTTACCCCTACTTCCGGTAGGGGTAAGGTTTTTTTTTTATCAGCAAGCAAAAGTTGCGAACTTTATCGTCGATTTTCTCTACTAAATCCTTTCAGCAAAAATATGGCAATATCGCAAAATGATCAAGTATGACACAGAATGGATCTGCTATTCCCGTTTAAATAAAAACAATTCATTTCAGTAGGCCTTTAAGGGGCTGATTAAAACAAATTAAATTGATGAATTAAAAGTTTACAGTTGGTACAAAATGCGGCTGCTAGATTTCTGACAAGAACAAGATACATGTATATATATATATACCTACAAGTATTCAGTAATGCGGACGCCTTATCGATCCGTTGTGGTAAAGAAGGAGCTGAGCCGGAAGGCAAAGCTCTAGATTTACCAGTCGATCTACGTTCCCATCCTCACCTATGGTCATGAGCAGGGGTCCCCAAACTACGGCCCGCGGACCGGATATGAACCCCCAGCGTCCAAAATCCGGCCCGCGAGAAGTCTCAAATAAAAAAAATTAAAAAAATATATATATTTTTTTGTATTATTATTATTTTTTTAATTTGTCCTTACTAGTCCATTTTCTACCGTCTTCTAGCCACTCAGGCAAATCGTAATGTCTAAAAATGCATTTTACCATCGATAACGTGACATGCAGCAAGTTCGCTCTTTAAGTCAATTAGTGCGAGATTAATATATATGTATGAATACATATATATATATATATATATATATATATATATATATATATATATATATATATATATATATATATATATATATATATATATATATATATATATATATATATATATACACACATATAGACACATACATATATACACATATATATTACATATATATATACACATATATACACATATACATATATACACATATACATATATATATATATATATATATATATATATATATATATATATATATATATATATATATATATATATATATATATATATATATATACATGGACATCAGTGGCGTGCAGTCAGTAGAGGCAGGGGAGGCGGGACCTCACCTGCCGTCATGGAAAGAAAAAAAATTTAAAAAGAAAAAAAAAAAATTAAATTGTTATATGTATCCAGTGATTATACTAAAGTTATTTTCCATTTAACTTCACCAGTTTTAGATTATTTTTATTTTTATTTTCACATTTGCCGTTCAAATACTGAGAAGAGACGGTGCGGTGATCAGCAGCCAGTTGAGGCACGTCACTGATTTGTGCCTCAACATGGATTGTGCACAATGACTCGGCTAACTGCTGAGCTGCTGTGCAGTGAGACTGTATTGCTATATGAATTATATCAGCTAACTAAACTACGGCATAATTTAGTTAGCTGAGGTATATAATGTACAGTGTATTTTGTCAACAACTGTATGTGTGTAACTTATTTCTTGTGCTGAGCATTCATAAATCTGCTGCAAAAGACGTACTGGTTGAGGCTCGCAGTAATCCGGCCTCCTTGTGGTAGAGGGCGGTAGTGATCCCAGAGATCATTCCTCGGCCGCAGAAGAAAAAAAAAAAAAAAAAGTTTGCAAGCAATTGTTTATTTCCTCTTGCCTGGACTTTTATTAAAAACATGGAGGATTACATTTGTAAAATAAAACCGTTTTCTAAACTGGACTTTCAATCGAAGCAGGAGGTAATAATTAAAGGTATACCAACGCCGGAGCTAAAAGCTTTGCTTTTGACTTCGGGACAGAAGACCTGTTGTTTTCAAACGGCGTGGTACACACGCAAAGGCTGTCCAGCAAGAAAGGTAAGACCATAATAATGTTTTTTTTATTAAATGTGCTTTTTTGTGTGCTACAGTTGTGTAAAGAATGCTGGTATGAGCTTTTAAACATAACCCGTTAACTGCTGCCAATCACATGGTGAATAAGATAATATTTAGGGTTCATATGTTTGTAAATCTGACTGTGATGATGCAGTGCCTCACCAGACATTAACCTCACTGCACGCCACTGATGGACATATACATATACATAGACATATACATATATACACACACATATATAGACATTTACATATACATATATACACACACATATATTCACATTTACATATATATATATATATATATATATATAGCGTGGGCCCCAGCCAAATTGTTTAACCCCAATGCGGCCCCGGAGTCAAAAAGTTTGGGGACCCCTGGTCATGAGCTTTGGGTTATGACCAAAAGGACAAGATCACGGGTACAAGCGGCCAAAATTAGTTTCCTCCGCCGGGTGGCGGGTCTCTCCGTTGGAGATAGGGTGAGAAGCTCTGTCATCCGGGATGAGCTCAGAGTAAAGCCGCTGCTCCTCCACATGGAGAGGAGCCAGATGAGGTGGTTCGGGCATCTGCTCAGGATGCCATCCGAACGCCTCCCGAGGGAGGTGTTTCGGGCACGTCCGACCGGTAGGAGGCCACGAGGAAGACCCAGGACACAATGGGAAGACTATGTCTCCCGGCTGGCCTGGGAACGCCTCGGGATCCCCCGGGATTAGCTAGACGAAGTGGCTGGGGAGAGGGAAGTCTGGGCTTCTCTGCTTAGGCTGCTGCCCCCGCGACCCGACCTCGGATAAGCGGAAGGAAATGAATGGATGGATGGATACCTATACTGGCTCACCTGCACTGGCTTCCTTTGCACTTAAGATGCGACTTTAAGGTTTTATTACTCCATCCATCCATGGGTCCGGCAACACCGATGCATCGGCGCATGCGTCGAGCTCATAGAGCGATACCCTGTGACGGTGCGCGTATCGCTTTTAGAAAGTCACGTGACCGAACACGAGTAGTTTTGGTCACGTGACCGCTCATGAGCTGTTCTGGTCACGTGACCGCTCATGAACTGTATCGCACTGACGCCTGCGCGCCAAACTGTGTTTATTAGGAAGCGGCGCAATGCGTGTTGTTGACGAACACCGTTAGGGCCGCTTGTTGTCACTGTCACTCAAAGTTGCATTTCAAAATTACACAGAATAAATGTGTTTATTTTGTTTAGAATTCAGATGGGTTTGATTTGGTGCGCGGCATATAATGGCTGTGCGGCGCACGGTGTGCGCGGAGGACGCTTGAGCACTGTGCAATTGCGCAGGCGCGCACCTTAGAGGGAACGTTGCTCACAGGGCACAGAGGAGGCGTCAGTGCGATACAGTTCGCGTATCGGTCACGTGACCAAAGCAGCTCATGATCAGTCACGTGACTTTCTAAAAGCAGTACGCGCACCGACACAGGGTTTCGCTCTATGAGCTCGACGCATGCGCCGATGCATCTGTGTTGCAGGACCCATCACTACTGTTACTAGAGAAGGTACAGGAATGACGACGTGGCGAAGTTGGTAGAGTGGCCGTGCCAGCAATCGGAGGGTTTCTGGTTACTGGGGTTCAATCCCCACCTTCTACCATCCTAGTCATGATACATGTTCACATTATTTGACTGTATCTAAAAAAGATAAAAATATATTTTTATTTAAATGAAGATATGAAATACTCCTAAATGAAATACAATGACTTGGTTTATATTATTGTATATACTAGGTCATAAAATCAGTGTCAGTTGAGTCGGTCCATAGGTTACCTGTAGGGATTTTTAATGTCCAGCAGATGTCAGTATTTAGTGACACAGTATCGACACAGTATCAATACAGTTTTGCAATGTGTCGAAACGCTTCATGAGGCCTCATCAACCCATCACTATTGGGCGCCAAATTGTGGAGGTTTCTTTCCTCCAGGTTCCTCGGACCACCAATCACCGACATGACAGCTCCTTTTCAGGGTTTTAGACACTGTTTTATTTATCAATAATGTCTCTTCGTTGTGCTTTTCAGCAAGTCTTTCTCTGTTTGTCTCTCGCTCCAGCTCCAACACCAACTCCTCTCTCCTCCCCGGCTGCCTTTTAACAGAGCGACAGGTGATTAGATAATCAGGCCCCGGTGGGCCATCTACGCACCTGTCGCTGATCTCGAAGCCCGTCCTGGCACACCCCGTTTCGCTGCAGGTCCGCAGGCCACGCCCCCCTCCACATGATCATATAAAAAAAAAAATTAAAAAACATTTAATAAGTGTCAGGATGTTCTTAAAGAAGACTTTGAAAATGTGACATGATGTGAGCACATTCCAGTGGACACCTAGAGAAAGCTGTATCTTGACACTAAAACTTGGGTGAAGTGTCTTACCCAAGGAAACAGCGGCCGTGACTCGGATAACGGAAGCTGGAATCGAACCTGGAACCCTGAAGTTGCTGGCACGGCCACTCTTTCATCTGCGCAACGTAATTTAGTATTGCCAATCAACCTATCCCCAAGTGCATGTCTGAAGAATAAATATGATTTGTGTGTGTTTCCTTAGTCAGTAGACAACAATAATAAATAGCAGTAGATCACATCAAGTACTGTGAATTCTAAACTGGAAGCCACAACTTTTTCCCCACGCTATGAACCCTGTGGTTTATACTAATTCAGGGGTCGGCAACCCGCAGCTCCGGAGCCGCATGCGGCTCCTTGACCACTCTGATGCGGCTCAGCTACATACATGCCGACCCCCCGATTTCCCCAGGAGATTTATGGATCTCAATGTCTCTCATAGATTACTCCCAGGGAAAAAATAATCCTATTTACACTCTAATTACTAAATAAAGGGAATGCCCTAATTGCACTGCAGTAATTGTCCTCTATAGCATTTACATACAGCGTGCCAGTCCAGCCACATGTTGCATGTTGTTATTACTTGTACACACAGGAGACAGCAAAGCATACTTACTCATCAGCCACACAGCTTACACTGACGGTAGCCGTATCAAACAACTTTAACATTGTTACGTTACAAATATGCGCCACACTGTGAACCCACACCAAAAAAAGAATGAAAAACACATTTCTGGAGAACATCCCACCGTAACACAACATAAACACAACACAACCATTACCCAGAATCCCATGCAGCCCTAACTCTTCCGGTCTACATTATACACCCCTCTACCACCAAATCCCCACACACATCAACCCCCCCCCCCCCCCCCCCCCCTCTCCGTGCGTTGGTTGAGCGGAAGAGTTAGGGCTGCATGGGATTCTGGGTATTGGTACTGTCAGTGTAAGATGTGTGGCTGCTGAGTTAGTACGCCCTGCTGTCACTTACGTGAGCAAGCTGAAATTGCATTCTACGTGTGGTCGAGCAGGTACGATGTTAGGGCAGACTGTAGAGGGCGCCAAATGCAGTGTCATCACGCTCTGATACTCGGGAGTCTCCCGGGAAAAATGAGAGGGCTGGCAAGTATGACGCTATCAAGCGCCATTCATTCAAAACTCGCGGGCTGCACTAACATCAAATTTCCACATTAAAGTGCGTGCCGGTGCGTGTGTCGGAGACCCCTGGTTAACATAGCACAAAGCATTTAAGCTTTGTATGCGGTGTTTTTCATTTTAAATTTAAATTTTTTTTTTGTGGCTCCCATTACTTTCTTTAATTTGTGAAACTTGCCAAAATGGCTCTTTGAGTGGTAAAGGTTGCCGACCCCTGTACTAATTTATGTAGCCACTAAATTTAGCCTCGTCACATCAGACTAATGACATTGCTGAACGGGTCGCTGTGGACCAATTACATTGTTCACATTCAATTAATCAAACTCACACAATCATTCAATAAGCCATTTGGCATGTTATGCACTCACCATCATCATGGCGAAGACACAACGCGATGCAAAATCGAAGAAGATCCAATGAAAAAGGAAGTACAAATCCAACCTCAGTTATGTGGGCCATTGTATTTTATTTCTGCATCTATAGTTCCTCGGTCCTCTTTATCCCGATCTGCTTGTGTGTTAACATCAGCAGAAAACGACCAACCAAAAAACGCTTAGGGAATGTTTACGACTTTAGAAGCGTATTTACGAAAAGTTTGGAACTCATCGAGTCAGGGTTGGAAAAGTTTGAAGGTTTTTTTTCTTCCTGCCATTTAAGTATATAATTTATTTTAAAAGGAAATGATAAATGTAGATGTGAATATTGATATGTTGTTTGGATACTTCACATTAGTTTTGGATGATACCACAAATTTGGGTATCGATCCGATACCAAGTAGTTACAGTAGGCTGACCATATTCTGAAATCCCAAAAAGAGGACACATATATGCGTGCCAAGGCCGGGACTAGGTGAACATTTGCCAATGATACTCGAACTTGCTTTATAAATAACATATTTATTTCAATAAAGCATTTTTTCTCCTATGTTGACAGCAGTGTTGGCGCGAGGAATTTTCAAAATGGGGTCCCACAGTAAATGTTTGGCGTCCCACTTTTTTGTAAGCGTTTTGAAAAAAAAGTATAAACGTATGCATTATCCTGTTATATCTCACATTCTATATTGTGTTTTAGAAAAAGGTTGTCATAAACGTTACTTAATTCATTAAAAAAAATAATAAAAAAAGAAAAGAAATGTGTATGCATATGTAAATGTATTCAGTTATACACATTCATTCACTTTCTTCTTTCTTTATGGATCTGAACTTTACCACTGCTGATAGTTTTTTCTATGTTTTTATTTAATAAGTTGTAAGTTTATTTATTTCAGTATAAAAGTGTAAAAAGTGTTTTGCTTCGGTCATGAAATGATGATAATGGTGTGCCAGGGCATACATACATTTTATATTTAACGCTTAAATCTCTGGAGTCTACATCAACTTCAGATCTATTCCTCATCTCAAAATGTTTTAGTTTTTTTTATGTTGTTTTTTGTTTGTTTGTTTGTTTGTTTGTTTTCCTCCCTTGTTTGTCAAACAAAACTATGTTTTTAATGGCAAACACACAACATATGCAAATTTTTCAAAGTGGAATATTTGATGTGAAGTAATCGGAACCTTGAAAAGGTCAATAATTCATAATAACATTGATTTTGATTCAATATTATCTTTTGAGCAATGACAGTTTGAAAGGAAAAAAAACAGCTTTGTTTTATTAGTCAACATTGCAACTTTTTCTGAATTACATTTCACCTTTAAGCTTTTTTATTTTAGGTTTGTTATGTTTTTGTTTATTTTAATAGTATTTTTAGAATGTGCCGTGGGCCTTTAAAACATTAGCTGTGGGCCGCAAATGGCCTCCGGGGCACACTTTTGACACCCCTGCTATAGATAATAAAAAATTTAATCTGATAAATCTATCGATAAAAAGCAGAGCCTGGCGACGCATGCACGTTTATCATAACTCTCTCGCTCTCTCCGTCTCTGCCCCTCCCTCACGAATGCTGCTGCGTGCGCACACCTTCACAATTTGTTTTGTTTTTAACCCCTTCTTAACCCTGAACGTACATTGAAAATACACGCAAATTGAGGAATTTAAGAAACTCCGTCCGGACAGGCCCGGCAGCCCCGACAGCCCCGCAAAAGAGGACATGTCCAGGGAAAAGAGGACGTATGGTCAGTCTAAGTTACAGGATCATACAGTGGTCATGAGTTTATAAACATAATATACATTGAAAAAAAAATTGTGATGCAAAAGAATATCGATCATAGTAGTATCGACAAGATACGCTCCTTCCTGTAGTTGGTATCATTACAGTGGATGTCAGGTGTAGATCCACCGATGGCGTTTGTTTACATTGTGACGCCGGTGAGCTATTGTATCCTCCTACGGTGTGTAGTGAAGCATGTTTAGCTATTCCTCGTCCTGCAGGGATGATACTTGTAAGAAACTGACTTTATTTGTCGCCATGGAGGTGAGGATTAGTGATTTAGAAGTAGCTAAAACACTGCAGACTGCGGCTGGACGTTCGCCGCTAGCTAGCTAGCCATGTCTTAAAGCACCTCTTCCTGAGGGCGTTTCAGTGTTATAACTTCACCTTTATCGTCAGTTTTTAAGCCAAAATGCGTCCGTTCTCCCAATTCTGTCTACACACTGTGTCTGCTTGTAAGTACTCCGTGATTGTGCGCTGCCGAACATGCTCCTCTGCTCGTAAAACCAGCAATGTCATGAAGTGACGACGATGCGCCGTCATGCCCGTTAAAAAAAGTGGGGGCGGGACCGGTACTTTATAGAGGCGGTATAGTACCGACTATGATTCATTAGTATCGCGGTACTATACTAGTACCGTACAACCGTACTACCTACACCCCTATCAAAAATGTACAATACATGGTATACGAGGTTTCTTCCACCAGGACAGCAGCAAACACAGCATGGAACACTTGACTCAACACAAAGCTCACCTCATGCATTCACACACAGCACCAGCATTTTGGAACAATGATAAAGTGATGTATGACAGGTCAAAATTAGGGCTGTCAACGTTAAAGCATTAACGCATGTGATTATAAAAAAATTATATAAATATATTGCGTTACCATAAATCAGGCCTGGGCAATTATTTTGACTCGGGAGGGTCAAATTTAGAGAAAAACTTGTGTCTGGGGGCCGGTATATCTGATTTTTAGGAACCTCACAATAATGTCTTATTGAATGCTAAAAACTTTATGACAGACCGCCCTAAAACGGGAGGGAATTTTACATTTTTTTACTCAATGACACACCCAGAATGTACATGAAAAGAAAGAATGTGGGATTTACAATATTAACTATGAAGGATAAAACACTGAATATTGACAACACATGAACGCCACACCCCCTCTCCATCGACATATTTTACAATCAAGCAAAATGCAACAAACACAGCCAAATACGAACAGCGGCACGGTTTTCCCATTCACAGTAATGTTGTAAAAACCACCTTGAATTTTACCATAAAATTCCGGTGAAAAAGTTTCTCTTTTCAACAGGTTCGAAAAGTATTAGGAAGAAGCAGAGCTTATTTAATCCTACCCCTTTTCTTTTACACAGCAGTTGCTAAAACTTTTGTTCACTTCCTGTTCTCAATTTATTCACAATATACGCCATAAGTAATCACAATAAAAATACATAAATAAATAATACCCGGTGAAGTAAGTTACATCTCATATGATGAGATGAGTAAGATTATTTTGAGAATGAATGAATGAATGGATGAATAAATTCAGAATGTTTATCATGGTTCTTCTTCTTTGTACTTTGTAAACACTTTAAGTTTGAAGAGTTTCTTGAAGTGGATCATATTAGTACATTGTTTGATTGCGTTGCTTAATCCATTCCATAATTTAATTCCACATACAGATATACTAAAGGTCTTAAGTGTTGTACGCGCGTACAAATGTTTTAAAATTAAGATTATATGTCTCCTCTTTTTTTGAGAATAATTGTTGTATATTCTTGGGTAGCAGGTTATAGTTTGCTTTGTGTATAATTTTAGCTGTTTGCAAATTCACCATGTCGTGGAATTTCAGTATCTGTGAATCAATAAATAATGGTAATCTAATTAGTTACTATGGTAATCTAAGTCACAACAGGTCAGACGAGGCACCAAGCAGTGTGGGTGGGGAGCGTTTCCACAGAGTGTTTCCAGAGCGGCCAGCCTGAAATGTGGGTGTCAGGGACAGACGCGGAAGGAGATTTTTACAACAAAATTCTAAAGCTTAGTAATATATCAGATATATCAGATTGTAGGTGGGGGTTTTTTTCCCCTTCGCGCTCATATTTTGCTGTTTTGGTTGCATTTTGTTGCGTTTCGCTTGATTGTAAAATATGTCGACGGAGAGGGGGTGCGACGTTCATATGTTGTCAATATTCAGTGTTTTATCGTTCATGGTTAATATTGTAAATCACACATTCTTTATTTTCATGTCTCATACAGTAAAAACAAATTAAAAAATTCCATTCCGTTTTTTAAAGGTCTACTGAAACCCACTACTACCGACCACGCAGTCTGATAGTTTATATATCAATGATGACATCTTAACATTGCAACACATGCCAATACGGCCGGGTTAACTTATAAAGTGCAATTTTAAATTTCCCGGGGAACTTCCGGTTCAAAACGCCTTCGGAGGATGACGTATGCGCGTGACGTAGCCAGTAGAACACAGGTATGGCTTCCCCATTGAAGCCAATATGAAATAGCTCTGTTTTCATCTCATTATTCCACAGTATTGTGGACATCTGTGTTGGTGAGTCTGTTGCAATTTGTTCATTGCATTATGGAGAAAGAAGCTGAGCAAGCAAAGAAGAAAGTCGGTGCGAAGCGCAGTATTTTGCGAGGGAAGTCAGCAACACAACACAGTCAGTGTTTCATTGTTTACATTCCCGAAAGATGCAGTCAAGATCGAAGAACTCGGACAACAGAGACTCTTACCAGGAGGACTTTGATTTGGATACACAGACGCAGACGCGATACCGTGAGTACGCTTCCAAACATTTGATCGCTTGCTATAACTAGCTCGAGCTAGTAGCTAGGAGCTAGGAGCTAGCATAACAAACACCTAGGTGTTTTTATGCGGGATTAATTTGTGGCATATTAAATATAAGCCTGGTTGTGTTGTGGCTAATAGAGTCTTGTGTTTATTTACTGTTTTAGTCATTCCCAGCTGAATATCAGGTCCCACCCGCGCGCTTCCACACATTTGATCGCTTGCCTGTACGTGCGTGTCATGTACGTAACTTTGGTTAAATATTTAAGCTTTATGAACCTTGGGTTAGGTGAACGGTCCTTTGGGCTGAGTGAGTGTGTGTCTTGTGCAGGTGTTTGAATTGTATTGGCGGGTTATATATACGGGATCCCGTCCATATTACCCGCTCGAGCTATAACTAGCTCGAGCTAGTAGCTAGTAGCTAGGAGCTAGCATAACAAACACCTAGGTGTTTTTATGCGGGATTAATTTGTGGCATATTAAATATAAGCCTGGTTGTGTTGTGGCTAATAGAGTCTTGTGTTTATTTACTGTTGTAGTCATTCCCAGCTGAATATCAGGTCACCCCCGGCTCTCACAGCATCTTCCCTATCTGAATCGCTTCCACTCCCCACTAGTCCTTCACTTGCACTTTCCTCATCCACAAATCTTTCATCCTCGCTCAAATTAATGGGGAAACCGTCGCATTCTCGGTCCGAATCTCTCTCACTTCTGGCGGCCATCATTGTAAACAATAGGGAACTTTGCGTATATGTTCAACTGACTACGTCACGCTACTTCCGGTAGGGGCAAGCCTTTTTTTATCAGATACCAAAAGTTGCGATCTTTATCGTCGTTGTTCTATACTAAATCCTTTCAGCAAAAATATGGCAATATCGCGAAATGATCAAGTATGACACATAAAATAGATCTGCTATCCCCGTTTAAATAAAAAAAAATCATTTCAGTAGGCCTTTAAGGCGGTCTGTCATAACGTTTTTAGCATTCAATCAGACATTATTGTGAGGTTTTGTATTAGTGTTCCTAAAAATCAGATATACCGGCCCCCAGACACATTTTTTTCTCTAGATTTGACCCCTGAGTCAAAATAATTTGCCCAGGCCTGGCATAGAGTGACAATCCAAATGATGTGCTGCAATGGGATGACATCCAAAGACACAGACTTATTTGTCTTCTATTCAGTAGCACAGAAAGCAAAATGAAGCAAAGCCAAACTAAGTCCCAAGCGTTCTCTTCCCTAACCCCCGTGAGTCACTTTTCAAACAAACGATAACGCGCCAACTGTTTGTCCCTTTTCTTTTCAGACCTTCTCTCTCTTTGTCTGTTGGGACCAGGAAGCGGCCTTCTTATCTGAACACGACCACGGCGAAACAGCCTGTGGAAGCTCAACTCTGGGTAAACTTTGCCTTAACTTTGAAGCCGGCCGTGTGAGTGCTTGTCCTCAGGCATTCAGAGCCAGTGGCTCTCCAAAGGGAGCGAGAGGGTCAATGGGACAGGTAAACAGGAAGTGCCAGCTTTGATTGACAAGCTGTTTGGACGCAAAGAGATGGATGGTCGGAAAAACGCGGACTCAGTGACACCGAGGCAGAGGTGGGCTGAATGAATCCAATATAGCTAGTTAGTCCCTTCAGAATTCACGCAAATTCAACCAATCAACTTTGTCCAATCCCTGCAATTTCTTCTCACATTTTGGCCAATTATCGAAATTTTAGACGCAACACAACTGTCTAACCCGGGGTATCCAAAGTGCGGCGCTGTCTGGCATTTTCAGCATCCAGCTCATGTTTTTGGCACGCCGCATATTGTCAACAGAAAATTAAAAACATAAAGAAAAAATTATAATAGAAAAAAGAGCATAAACATCTAATACAGGGGTCCCCATTGGGTTAAAACAATTTGGCCGGGTGCCGGGCTGAATATAAATATATATATATATATATATACACTACCGTTCAAAAGTTTAGGGTCACCCAAACAATTTTGTGGAATAGCCTTCATTTCTAAGAACAAGAATAGACTGTCGAGTTTCAGATGAAAGTTCTCTTTTTCTGGCCATTTTTAACGTTTAATTGACCCCACAAATGTGATGCTCCAGAAACTCAATCTGCTCAAAGGAAGGTCAGTTTTGTAGCTTCTGTAACGAGCTAAACTGTTTTCAGTTGCGTGAACATGATTGCACAAGGGTTTTCTAATCATCAATTAGCCTTCTGAGCCAATTAACAAACACATTGTACCATTAGAACACTGGAGTGATAGTTGCTGGAAATGGGCCTCTATATACCTATGTGTGATATTGCACCAAAAACCAGACATTTGCAGCTAGAATAGTCATTTACCACATTAGCAATGTATAGAGTGTATTTCTTTAAAGTTAAGACTAGTTTAAAGTTATCTTCATTGAAAAGTACAGTGCTTTTCCTTCAAAAATAAGGACATTTCAATGTGACCCCAAACTTTTGAACGGTAGTGTGTATATATATATATATATATATATATATATATATATATATATATATATATATATATATATATATATATATATATATATATATATATATATATATATATATATATATATATATATATATATATATATATATATATATATATATATATATATATATATGTATTAGGGCTGTGAATCTTTGGGTGTCCCACGATTCGATTCAATATCGATTCTTGGGGTCATGATTCGATTCAAAATCTTTTTTTTTTTCAATTCAACACGATTCTCGATTCATTCAATACATAGGATTTCAGCAGGATCTACCCCACTCTGCTGACATGCAAGCAGAGTAGTAGATTTTTGTAAAAAGCTTTTATAATTGTAAAGGACAATGTTTTATCAACTGATTGCAATAATGTAAACTTGTTTTAACTATTAAATGAACCAATAATATGACTTATTTTATCTTTGTGAAAATATTGGACACAGTGTGTTGTCAAGCTTATGAGATGTGATGCAAGTGTAAGCCACTATTGTTAATTTTTTTTATTTTTATAAATGTCTAATGATAATGTCAATGAGGGATTTTTAATCACTGCTATGTTGAAATTGTAACTAATATTGATACTGTTGTTGATAATATTCATTTTTGTTTCAGTACTTTTGGTTTGTTCTGTGTCGTGTTTGTGTCTCCTCTCAATTGCTCTGTTTATTGCAGTTCTGAGTGTTGCTGGGTCGGGTTTGGTTTTGGAATTGGATTGCATTGTTATAGCATTGCTGTGTATTGTTTTGTTGGATTGATTAATAAAAAATAAAAAATAAAATAATAATAATAATAATTAATAAATAAATACAAAATAAAAAAAAATGTTTTTTTTAAAATGAGAATCGATTCTGAATCGCACAACGTGAGAATCGCGATTCGAATTTGAATCGATTTTTTCCCACACCCCTAATATGACATATATTAGGGGTGTACATATATGACATATATTAGGGGGTACATATATACATATATGTATATATATTATATATACATATATATATATATATATATATATATATATATATATATATATATATATATATATATATATATATATATATATATATATATATATATATACATATATATATATATATATATATATATATATATATATATATATATATATATATATATATATATATATATATATATATATATAGCATGTCAGCATTGATTATCTTGCAGTCATGCACTGACCAAATATGCCTGATTAGCACTCCAACAAGTCAATAACATCAACAAAGCTCACCTTTGTGCATTAACGCACAGTATAAAACTTTTGGTGGACAAAATGAGACAAAGGAGTGGAACATTTTACATGTAAACAAACTGTTGCGTCACAGTCCACACTATGGTGAGTTTAAGAACTGCCAAAATTAGTAGGACAAAACGATGTTCACCAATTACTCTCATCAGTGAAGCATACACACAAACATATTAAACAGTGGGCTTTCTAACAATTGGGAAGGTTTGTGTCGTGTTTGTCCTCAAACAAAAAACATACTAAAACAAAACAAATATTTTCGCCCCATCTTTTTTCATTTTCAGTCCTTTTTTGTAAATGCTCCAGGGAGCCACTAGGGTGGCATTACATATATATGTAATTGCTGAGGGTTGCTGATCCTCACTATAGGCCATCTCCAAGCTTACTCGCTGTGCATGTAAGTCATACGTCAGCAACCAAAAAGGAGATTTTGTAACATTTAACCTGTTTTGTAAAGGTTTTATTATAATTATTATACCCTGAATCTGGGTACCGCGTTGAATCGAGAATATATTCTGAATCGAATCGTCACCCCAAAAACATTCAAAAAAAAAAAGAAAAAAAAAAGGTGTGCAAGATCTTGGCTTATAAATTGTTTTTCAAATTGTTTTTATTTAAGATGAAATTACATTTTATTGGATTTTTTTGAAACCCTTTGCTTTTTTGGGGTCAGGGTTACAAAAACACTTAAAACACTGATTACAAATTCATAAAATCACAATGTGATGTAATATCAGTAAAAAAAAAACATACACCTTAAAACAGTGTTTTTCAACCACTAGTGTACCGTGAGATATTGTTTGGTGTGCCGTGGGAAATTATGCAGTTCTACCTAATTGGTAAAAAAAAAATTGTTTTGCAAACCAATAATTATAATCCGCAAAAATGGTGCCGTTGTTGAGTGTCTGTGCTGTCTAGAGATCGGCAGAGTAACCATGTAATACTCTTCCATATCAGTAGGTGGCAGCAGGTAGGTAATTGCTATGTAGGCCTACTTTGAGACAAGAGAATTAGTAATGCATGGATGATTATCGTTAGAAGTCATATCGAACAACTGTGTCAGTAATTTGATGAGAACGACTTTATATTGTCAATATAGCCTATTGAGTTTTTTTTGTTTTTTTTTACATTTTCTGTTGGTGGTGTGCCCAAAAAAGGTTGAAAAACACCGCCTTAAAACGTCTGCTGCAACTTTTTAAAAATGCTGCTGCGGAATTTTTTTATTTTTTTTCCAGTTTTGGACTTTAGGCCACAACAATCACAAAAAAAAGACTGACCAGTATAAACTTGGACTGTATTTTATGACTGAGGCACTACTGGGGCAAAGAGAAACAAGGCCAAATGTGTCCCAGGAGGTGTTAGTTATTTGTGACACCGCTTTTCTCAGCCATCTGAGGAGGAAGTGGCTGTTGGGTTCCCACAATTCACAATCAAATATTCTTACTTGAGATCATGACCTCCGAGATCGTGCATGTTAGAATTGTCTCATATTTTGCTTTTGTTCTGCTTGCGCCTTGCTATGCTTATAGTATTCAAGACTCCCTGTCATGACCTGTGTTGCATTTGTTAAGAGTTTTCTTATGTTTTACGGCTATTTCTGTTTCAGCGCTGCTTCCTATGTTTACTTTCTGGGTTATTGAACACAGTTCACCGCACATGCCTTCATTTAGTGATTAGTGTCCCCACCTGCTGTCTCCACTAATCACACCCCGTTTTATACCACTCGGCGCAGGTTCAAATATGGGCTCTACGTTTACGTTTGTTTGCCTCTTGCTATGGTAATGTGTTAGCTGCATGTTAAGCATTGCTAATTGTTACCTTTGCTATCCTGCATAAGTCCAGCTTAGTTAAAGACCACTTAAGCTTGTTTAGTTGCTAACTCATAGTTTGTCCTGTGCTTTCCGTGACCTTCCTAGCAGCACATCATCTTTGTTTTTTCCGCGTTGTCTGGAATTAAAGATGTGTTTACCTGCACGCTGCTCCTTGCAGTATTTCGTATCCTGAGAAACGCGACCAGAACGTAACCTCCTGTTACCTGCTAATAGGGTATTTTGCTTTCTGGAACAATGGCCCCCTGAACATTTTAACTGAATAGTCCTACTCCACAGGGTTAACTCCAAACATATGTTTGCTTTTTCTTTGGCTTGTTTGTTTTTTGTTGTTGTTGTTTTTATCATAGTGGAATTATTACTGTTATCAATACGGCTTGTATTGTCTCACCCCATCCTTGGTTTTGAAACCCCTCTATCTTATCTACCAGCCTTACGCCATGTTGTGTGTCAACCTGTAATGGAAGAACTGGACATGGAACCAACAACTGAGGAGCTAAGCAAAGCGATTGACAGCCTAGCATGCGGTAAATCACCTGGCAGTGACGGAATCGCAGCTGAAATCCTCAAGTGTGGAAAGCCTGCTCTCCTCGACCAACTTCACAAGCTCCTCTGTCTGTGCTGGAGTGAAGGTGCTGTCCCACAGGACATGAGGGATGCTACCATCATAACCCTGTACAAGAATAAGGGAGACAGGAGTGATTGTAACAACTACCGTGGTATCTCTCTACTCAGCACAACCGGCAAACTCTTTGCCAGAGTTGCACTGAATAGACTCCAGGTTCTCGCTGAGAAAATATACCCAGAATCTCAGGCAGGGTTCAGAGCAGGAAGGTCTACTACTGACATGATTTTCTCTCTGAGACAGCTGCAGGAGAAGTGTAGAGAGCAGAGAAAACCACTCTACATGGCATTTATTGACCTTACGAAAGCTTTCGACCTTGTGAGCAGGAGTGGCCTCTTTCAGCTGGTTGAACGAATAGGCTGTCCCCCCAAACTCCTTTGCATCCTCCAGTCCTTCCACACCGACATGCATGGCACCATCCAGTTTGATGGGTCCACATCAGACCCCTTCAAAATCTGCTGTGGTGTTAAGCAGGGATGCGTGCTGGCGCCCACCCTGTTTGGGATCTTCTTTTCCCTCCTCCTGCGCCAAGCATTTGGTACAGCAACTGAAGGAGTCTACCTTCACACAAGGACAGACGGTAAACTGTTCAACCATGCCCGTCTGAAAGCCAAAACAAAGGTCAGGCCACTCGTCATCCGGGACATGCTGTTTGCTGACGACGCAGCAGTGGTAGCACACTCCCAGGAGCACCTGCAAACCCTAATGGACCAGTTCACCAAAGCCTGTCAGGACTTCAGCCTGACCATCAGTCTGAGCAAAACCAAGACGATGGGACAGGGAACTGAACCACCCCCCTCTATCACCATCAACAACTACACCCTGGAAGTCGTAAACACCTTCACCTACCTCAACCTGTCACTCGATGCCGAACTCAGTGGCCGTATCGGAAAAGCTGCCTCAACTTTTGGGAAAACCGCAAGCTCACTATCCACACTAAGGTGCAGGTGTACAGAGCCTGTGTCACCAGCACTCTACTGTACGGTAGTGAAACCTGGACCCTATACTCCCACCAAGAGCGGCGGCTAAACATCTTCCATCTTCGCTGCCTTAGGCGTCTACTGGGCATCACCTGGAGGGACAGGATCACAAACCAATCACTCCTGGAAAGAGCACAGTTCCCAGCATGTGCTCCCTACTGAGGCAGCGACGTCTCCGCTGGCTGGGCCATGTCCGGCGGATGGACGATGGGCGAATCCCAAAGGACATCCTCTATGCTGAACTCACAACTGGCAAGAGGTAGATTGGCCGTCCCTAGCTGCGTTACAAGGACGTCTGCAAACAAGACCTCAAGTCTTTTGACATTAGCCCCGACAGCTGGGAAGATGCAGCCCAGGACCGCCTTCAATGGCAGCAGGCACTCCGCAGCGGGCTGCTCAAGTCAGAAACCACCCTGGCCCAACACCATGAGGCTAAGAGGGCAAAGAGAAAGAAACAGGGCTCTGCGACACCGGCAACATCTATAGGACCGGTCTGGATATGTGACATCTGCGGCCGGGAATGTCTCTCACGAATTGGTCTATACAGCCACAGGAGACGCTGCGACAAGACCTGACTCCGAGGCACAGGAAATGAATGGTCTTCCGAGACTGCGATGCCGATGACGATGATGATGACATCATTAACATACAAATTGCACTTTTAACATGTGAGCATCCTTATATCAGTATAGAAAAAAAAAATCGACTTTCAAATATGCCGTTACATAATAATAAATACAACATAAAATAGGGCTAATGCCAAAAGTAGCCTTATACATGCATTGTGTACTGTGCAGTGCATATACAGTACATACGGAAAGTATTCACAGCGTCCTGGCTGAAAACCAATACTTCCCATCCAACCTGATGGTGCTGGAAAGAGGAATGGGCAAAGAGGAATGGGTGAAACTGCCCAAAGAAGGACAAGGCGTAAACTTTTAAACTGTAAGTAGGTTCGATGTAATTACTGAATAGAATTTAAGTCAAGAGTAAGATGACCAATTTAGTGTTAATATTTGTTCCTCTATCATGGAAAGGTCAGGCCTCGAAGTCAAAAAGGTTAAGGTTCCCTACTTTAAGCGAACCACTAGTCCACAGGACAATACAAACCCCGTTTCCATATGAGTTGGGAAATTGTGTTAGATGTAAATATAAACGTAATACAATGATTTGCAAATCCTTTTCAACCCATATTCAATTGAATGGACTACAAAGACAACATATTTGATGTTCAAACTCATAAACTTTATTTTTTTTTTTGCAAATAATAATTAACTTAGAATTTCATGGCTGCAACACGTGCCAAAGGGCATGTTCACCACTGTGTTACATGGCCTTTCCTTTTAACAACACTCAGTAAATGTTTGGGAACTGAGGAGACACATTTTTTAAGCTTCTCAGGTGGAATTCTTTCCCATTCTTGCTTGATGTACAGCTTAAGTTGTTCAACAGTCCGGGGGTCTCCGTTGTGGTATTTTAGGCTTCATAATGCACCACACATTTTCAATGGGAGACAGGTCTGGACTACAGGCAGGCCAGTCTAGTACCCGCACTCTTTTACTATGAAGCCACGTTGATGTAACACGTGGCTTGGCATTGTCTTGCTGAATTAGGCAGGGGCGTCCATGGTAACGTTGCTTGGATGGCAACATATGTTGCTCCAATACCTGTATGTACCTTTCAGCATTGACGGCGCCTTCACAGATGTGTAAGTTACCCATGTCTTGGGCACTAATACACCCCCATACCATCACAGATGCTGGCTTTTCAACTTTTTGCGCCTTTAACAATCCGGATGGTTCTTTTCCTCTTTGGTCTGGAGGACACGACGTCCACAGTTTCCAAAAACAATTTGAAATGTGGACTCGTCAGACCACAGAACACTTTTCCACTTTGTATCAGTCCATCTTAGATGAGCTCAGGCCCAGCGAAGCCGACAGCGTTTCTGGGTGTTGTTGATAAACGGTTTTCGCCTTGCATAGGAGAGTTTTAACTTGCACTTACAGATGTAGCGACCAACTGTAGTTACTGACAGTGGGTTTCTGAAGTGTTCCTGAGCCCATGTGGTGATATCCTTTACACACTGATGTCGCTTGTTGATGCAGTACAGCCTGAGGGATCGAAGGTCACGGGCTTAGCTGCTTACGTGCAGTGATTTCTCCAGATTCTGTGAACCCTTTGATGATATTACGGACTGTAAATGGTGAAATCCCTAAATTCCTTGCAATAGCTGGTTGAGAAAGGTTTTTCTTAAACTGTTCAACAATTTGCTCAAGCATTTGTTGACAAAGTGGTGACCCTCGCCCCATCCTTGTTTGTAAAATGACTGAGCATTTCATGGAATCTACTTTTATACCCAATCATGGCACCCACCTGTTCCCAATTTGCCTGTTCACCTGTGGGATGTTCCAAATAAGTGTTTGATGAGCATTCCTCAACTTTATCAGTATTTATTGCCAACTTTCCCAACTTCTTTGTCACGTGTGGCTGGCATCAAATTCTAAAGTTAATGATTATTTGCAAAAAAAAAATGTTTATCAGTTTGAATATCAAATATGTTGTCTTTGTAGCATACCGGTATTCAACGGAATATGGGTTGAAAATAATTTGCAAATCATTGTATTCCGTTTATATTTACATCTAACACAATTTCCCAACTCATATGGAAACGGGGTTTGTATTAATCCACTCAAAAAAGTGAACATTTTAAATGATAACCGGGTATTTTTATTGATATATTAGACACACAAAACAGACACATAAACAACAACTGACTTCCGGTCCGTCTCTCAAATTGGTTTTAAGTAATTGTTAACTACTTAATTATTTTCCAAAATGCACACCCACCTAACATGCTAATTGATTATATTGATTTATACTACATGTTTGATATGCGATATCATGTTAAAAGTCTGCGAATGAAAAATAATACCACACATTAATTATTATTTCACTTTATTAGTTATTATTTTTATCACTAGTATTTTCAATGTTAATGTTGGGATCAATCGGATAAATGGATGGATGGATATACTGAGTGTAATTGTATTAAGTATAAAAACATAGTGATGGATCTGTGTGGACTTTACTAGATGATGACATAACAGCTGCATTTCATCTTGCACATGCACACAGAGTTGACTTGTTTAAGACGTAAAAAGCAGACGTTGATCAAATACATCCCTGGTGTAAAATGTTGTGTCATGATGTTTCTGGTGCACAACCTTTTATACTAATTAAAAGGCTAAATAAAATAATGTTTCCACATCTTTATTTACACAAACTACATACAGAAATGATAAATACTGGTATTAATCAGAAATATCAATATTGGTATTGGTATCGTTCAAATCTTAATGATAGTCATCTCCCTCAGCATCAACGTTAAGGATGACTAGACATCTGTTGTTTTCAAGATAACACTGATTAGCTTCTTTGTACACTTGAATAAGAACTAAGTTACAATTTGGCAGAAAAGTGTGGTCATTAAAACTTAAAGGCCTACTGAAACCCACTACTACCGACCACGCAGTCTGATAGTTTATATATCAATGATGAAATCTTAACATTGCAACACATGCCAATACGGCCGGGTTAACTTATAAAGTGCAATTTTAAATTTCCCGTCACACTTCCGGTTGAAAACATCTATGTATGATGACGTATGCGCGTGACGTCAATGGTTGATACGGAAGTATTCGGACCCATTGAATCCAATACAAAAAAGCTCTGTTTTCATCCCAAAATTCCACAGTATTCTGGACATCTGTGTTGGTGAATCTTTTGCAATTTGTTTAATGAACAATGGAGACTGCAAAGAAGAAAGCTGTAGGTGGGATCGGTGTATTAGCGGCGGACTACAGCAACACAACCAGGAGGACTTTGAGATGGATAGCAGACGCGCTACCGCGAGTACAGCTTTGGCTTCCAAACATTTGATCGCTTGCCCGTACGTGCGTGTTGCTATGTGCATGTCACGTACGTAACTTTGGGGAAATATATGTTTCTTGCCGACTCTGATGGCGGCCGGGGTGTCGTCGAAAGCTACAACGCCCGCCGCCGCCGCCGTTCCGTAGCTAAGTTAGCTTAAATGGCGTCGTTAGCAACAGCATTGATAAGCTTCGCCAAGCTGGAAATTATTAACCGTGTATTGACATGTCCATGGTTTAATAGTATTGTTGATATCCTGTCTATCCTTCCAGTCAGGGGTTTATTTATTTTGTTTCTATCTGCATTTAAGCCCGATGCTATCACGTTAGCTCAGTAGCTAAAGAGCTTTGCCGATGTATTGTCGTGGAGATAAAAGTCACTGTGAATGTCCATTTCGCGTTCTCGACTCTCATTTTCAAGAGGATATAGTATCCGAGGTGGTTTAAAATACAAATCCGTGATCCACAATAGAAAAAGGAGAGAGTGTGGAATCCAATGAGCCATCTTGTACTTAAGTTACGGTCAGAGCAAAAAAAGATTCGTCCTGCACTGACTCTCTAGTCCTTCACTCTCACTCTCCTCATCCACAAATCTTTCATCCTCGCTCAAATTAATGGGGTAATCGTCGCTTTCTCGGTTCGAATCTCTCTCGCTGCTGGTGTAAACAATGGGGAAATGTGAGGAGTCCTTCCTCCGGTGACGTCACGCTACTTCCGGTACAGGCAAGGCTATTTTTATCAGCGACCAAAAGTTGCGAACTTTATCGTCGTTGTTCTCTACTAAATCCTTTCAGCAAAAATATGGCAATATCGCAAAATGATCAAGTATGACACATAGAATGGATCTGCTATCCCCGTTTAAATAAAATAAATTCATTTCAGTAGGCCTTTAAGTTGAGTTACTATGGATTTATTTATTTTTTTAATTTGTGTAACACTTTGTGTTACTCAAAATTGCCTTGACCAGGGGTGTCAAACTCATTTTCTTTGAGGGCCACATCGCAGTTATGGTTGCCCTCAGAGGGCCACATTTAACAATGGGTAATATATGAATATACATATTTATATTTACATACTACATTAACAATATATTTTTTTAGATAAGCTGCAAAAAAATATATTTAAATTTTACTTTAAAAACTGGAAGCTCAGTCACCAGAAGTTTACAGTAAAAGCAGTGGGTTTTTTTACAGCATATAAAAAAAATTGAATAAATGGAATGGAATGGAGAAACAATACCACGGTTTTTAGCGGTAAAATTCAAGCAACACCGTGTCACGGTATGGTTGCGGCTTACTGCGCGGTTCGTTTTCCCGGGATGCAAACGGACGACTCCGGACAGGACCTGCAGGTAGGAACGTCATTTAATTCTTAAAAAACACTCAATGAGGTACAAAACAGAAAACAAACCGACGGAACAAGGTGCCGATCGCATTTGAAGCTAAGGCTACTGCTTAGCACAGACTAAAAGACAAGCAAAACTTACTTAACAGGAGCGTGACGCAAACAAAGAAGCCAGGACGAGTGACCGGCAAAGGCAGGCTTAAATAGTGTCTCTGATGAGCAACAGGTGCGCGTCCGGAACAACAGAGGCAGGTGAAAATCATAAGTAGCCATGGTAACAAACTCAGGAGGCGCACAAACAGGAACTAAAGGAGTCCAAAACAAACACAAAACACAAAACATGATCCGGACCACGGATCATGACACACAGCTGCCAGTTTAGTTTTTTTTACCGTAAAATGTTGTTGTTTTTATGTTTGTTTGTTTTTTAGGTTTTTTGTTTTTTAATGTTTTAGTGTCTTACTGTATATGTAAAAAATCAGTACCCAAGTTGATTTTACGGTAAAAAAAACCCACCTCAATTTAACCGTAAAATCCATTGTCAATTTTACAGCATACAATTTCATTGAGAATTGATTGATGATTTGTTTTGAAATCATAAGTCAAGCGAATATTTCAGTACAGTATCTATCTTTATTTTAACAAAATATATTGTTGGAATACACGATATAATATTTTGATAATATTACATTTTAAAAAGATATGCAATTGCATGCAGTACATGATTTTTAATGTCAAAAGGGATATAATAAATATATTTAGTAAGAAAAGATTAAGCATTTAATTAACGCATATTATTTCCAGGCTTTCGCCGACCACATACAATAACGTGGCGGGCCAGATTTGGCCCCAGGCCCTTGAGTTTGACACAGGTGGCCTAGACCAGTGGTCCCCAACCTTTTTGTAGCTGCCGACCGGTCAACGCTTGAAAATGTGTCCCACGGACCGGTGGGGGGGTGTATTTAAAAAAATAAATAAATACAATAATGTGTGCTTACGGACTGTATCCCTGCAGACTGTATTGATCTATATTGATATATAATGTATATATTGTGATTTTTATGTTGATTTCATAAAAAAAAAAAAAAAAAACATTTTTAGTTTTTAGTTTTTTATTTCTTGTGCGGCCCGGTACCAATCGGTACCGGTCCGCGGCCCGGTGGTTGGGGACCACTGGCCTAGACCATGGGTGTAAAACTCTGGCCCGCGGGCCAAATTTGCAAATTAACATTAGAGCTGGCCCGCTGGTATTATACAGCTGTGGTGCCGCTGTAACACAGCATTCACTGCTAATATTCATACTTGCCAACCCTCCCGATTTTCCCGGGAGACTCCCGAATTTCAGTGCCCCTCCCGGGGCAACCATTTTCCCGAATTTCTCCGGATTTCCACCCGGACAACATTATTGGGGCGTGCCTTAACATCCTCTACAACCCGTCATCACGTCCGTTTTTCCTCCATACAAACAGCGTGCCGGCCCAGTCACATACTATATGCGGCTTTTACACACAAGTGAATGCAAGGCATACTTGATCAATAGCCATACAAGTCACACTGAGGATGGCCGTAGAAACAACTTTAACACTGTTACAAATATGCGCCACATTGTGAACCCACACCAAACAAGAATCCATCCATCCATCCATCTTCAACCGCTTATCCGGAACCGGGTCGCGGGGACAGCAGCTCCAGCAAAGACCCCCAGACTTCCCTCTCCAGAGCAACATTTGCGACTTCCTCCTGGGGAATCCCGAAGCGTTCCCAGGCCAGAGAGGAGATGTAATCCCCCCATCTGGTCCTTGGCCTGCAGCGGGGCCTCCTCCCAGTGGGACGTGCAACGAGGACCTCCCTAGGGAGACGCTCATGAGGCATCCGCACGAGATGCCCGAACCACCTAAGCTGGCTCCTTTCCAAGCGAAGGAGCAGCGGCTCTACTCCGAGTCTCTCTCGGGTGACTGCACTTCTCACCCTATCTCTAAGGGAGATGCCAGCCACCCTTCTGAGGAAACTCATTTCAGCCGCTTGTATCCGCGATCTTATTCTTTCGGTCATTACCCACACTTCATGACCATAGGTGAGAGTAGGAATGTAGATAGCTCGGTAGACCGAGAGCTTTGCCTTCTGGCTCAGCTCCCGTTTCGTCACAACAGTGCGGCAGAGAGACTGCAATACTGCCCCAGCTGCTCCGATTCTCCGGCTGATTTCCTTCTCCATCTTTCCCTCACTCGTGAACAAGACCCCGAGATACTTAAACTCCTCCACCTGGGACAGAGTCCTGTCCCCTACCCGGACTGTACAAACCATCGGTTTCCTGCTGAGAACCATGGCCTCAGATTTGGAGATGCTGATCCTCATTCCAGCCGCTGAACACTCGGCTGCGAACCGATCCAGTGAGAGCTGAAGGTCACGAACCGAAGGTGCCATCAGGACCACATCATCTGCAAACAGCAGTGACGCAACCTTTAGCCCCCCGAGACGTATACCCTCTCCGCCATGGCCACGACTCCGCCTAGAAATCCTGTCCATGAAAATCACAAACAGGATAGGTGACAGAGCGCAGCCCTGGCGGAGACCAACCCCCACTGGAAACGGATCCGACTTACATCCAAGCACCCGGACACAACTCTCGCTTTGGTTGTACAGAGATTGGATGGCCCTCAGCAGGGTTCCCCTCACTCCGTACTCCCTCAGCACCTCCCACAAGATCTCCCGAGGGACGCGGTCATACGCCTTCTCCAAATCCACAAAACACATGTAGACTGGATAGGCATACTCCCAAGCCCTCTCCAGGATTCCCGCAAGCGTAAAGAGTTGGTCAGTTGTTCCACGACCAGGACAGAATCCACAATGCTCCTCTTGAATCTGAGGTTCGACTATCGGCCGGACCCTCCTTTCCAGTACCTTGGCGTAATCTTTCCCAGGGAGGCTGAGTAGTGTGATACCCCTGTAATTAGCACACACCCTCTGGTCCCCCTTTTTGAAAAGGGGAACCACCACCCCAGTCTGCCACTCCCTCGGCACTGTCCCAGACTTCCACGCAATGTTGAAAAGGCGTATCAATCAAGACAGCCCATCAACACCCAGAGCCTTTAGCATTTCTGGACGGATCTCGTCAACCCCCGGAGCTTTGCCACTGTGGAGTTGTCTAACTACCTCAGTGACTTCACTCAGAGAGATCGACGTCGATCCCCCATCATCCTCAGGCCCTGCTCCTATCAGGGAGGGTGTGTCTGATGTATTTGGGTTCAGGAGTTCCTCAAAGTGCTCTTTCCAACGCCCCACGACTTCCTCACTTGAAGTCAGCAAAGTCCCATCCTTGCCGTACACAGCTTGGATGGCTCCCTGCTTCCGCCTCCTGAGGTGCTGTATGGTCTTCCAGAACAGCTTTGGTGCCGCCCGATAGTCCTTCTCCATGGATTCCCCGAACTGCTCCCACACCCTCTGCTTAGCCTCGTCCACAGCCACGGCCGCTGCCCTTCGGGCCCGTCGGTACCTTGCAACTGCCTCAGATCAGCTAATATGATTACAAAATCGATCATTGATCTTTGGCCTAGGGTGCTCTGGTACCAGGTACACCTATGAGCATCCTTATGCTTGAACATGGTGTTTGTTATCGCAAGTCCGTGACTAGCACAGAAGTCCAATAACAATCCACCACTCAGGTTCAGATCAGGGAGACCGTTCCTCCCAATCACGCCAGTCCAAGTATCACTGTCATTGCCCACGTGCGCGTTGAAGTCCCCCAGCAAGACTATGGAATCCCCTGCCGGCACCCCATACAGGACTCCATGCAAGGTATCCAAGAGGGCTAAATACTCTGAACTCCTGTTTGGTGCGTATGCACAAACAACAGTCAGAGTTTTCCCCCCTCCAACCCTAAGGCGAAGGGAGGCGACCCTCTTGTCCACTGGGGTTAACTCCAACGTACAGGCACTCAGCCGGGGACTCGTGAGTATCCCCACACCCGCCTGTGCCCTCACACCCTGAGCAACTCCAGAAGTGAACAAGGTCCATCCCTTGTCCAGGAGTGTGGTTTCAGAGCCCTTGCTATGCGTAGAGGTAAGCCCCACCAGATCCAACCGGTAGCGCTCCACCTCTCGCACCAGCTCAGGCTCCTTCCCCACCAGCGTAGAGACGTTCCACGTCCCGAAAGTCAGCCTCTGCTGCCCCGAATTGGTCCGTCCGGAGCCTCCACTTTCACCGCCATCCACTTGGCAGCGCACCCGACCCCACTGGTTCCGACCGCGGGTGGTGGGCCCACGTGGCAGAGAAGATGGTGTGTCCACGTAGCTTCTTCGGGCTGTGCCCGGCCGGGCTCCGTGGCAAGCCCGGCCACCAGGCGCTCGATTACGAGCCCTACCTCCGGGCCTAGCTCCGGAGGAGGGCCCCGGGCTTCCTCCGGGCCGGGTAACGCATCCTCTTTTAGTGTAGTTCATGGGGGGTATCGTAACCCTGATGGGGGGGGCATTCGGGTGCTACACCTTGCCCAAGGGTGACCCGGAACTATGTAAGGCAGGGGCGTTCAACTCCCTGAGGCTTAATACAAGCCCACATACCTTCCAAACAAGAATGACAAACACATTTTGGGAGAACATCCGCGCCGTAACACAACATAAACACAACAGAACAAATACCCAGAACCCCTTGCAGCACTAACTCTTCCGGGACGCTACAATATACACCCCCCGCTACCACCAAACCCCACCCCCGACCACCAAGCTAATGTTAATATTTACCTCAGAAGGCTGCAAAAGAGGCATTCCATTTTTTATTTACATATTATTTAATACACCATTGATGTTTTTTCGTTTGTTTTTTGAAAGTTGATTTTGCACTATTAAGTTATATAAGCGTTGCTTGTTACATATTTAGTGTTAAAGCAAATCAGTGTAGCAAACTGAGCAATAATTAACGTTTTAATCATGCACTTTCTCTTGCTACTTCAAGGCTTGAATGTTTGATTCATTCATTATTGTTATTCTATTTTCAAATGAATTATTAGCCTGTGGAAACATTTTATTTTGATATTTACCTCAGAAGGCTGCAAATAGAAAATAGGCATTACATTTTTATTTCAATTTTATTTGATATGCCATTGATATTTTTTAATTATTATTATTAGAAACTCGATTTTGCATGTCACTATAAAGTTATATAAGCCTTGGTTGTTCAATATTCAATGCAAAACTTGTTTGGGTCCCTATTAAAGGCCTACTGAAATGACATTTTTTTTATTTAAACGGGGATAGCAGATCCATTCTATGTGTCATACTTGATCATTTCGCTATATTGCCATATTTTTGCTGAAAGGATTTAGTAGATAATATTGACGATAAAGTTCGCAACTTTTGGTCGCTGATAAAAAAAGCCTTGCCTGTACCGGAAGTAGCGTGATGTCACAAGTTGAAAGGCTCCTCACATTTCCCCATTGTTTACACCAGCAGCGAGAGCGATTCGGACCGAGAAAGCGACGATTACCCCATTAATTTGAGCCAGGATGAAAGATTCGTGGATGAGGAACGTGAGAGTGAAGGACTAGAGTGCAGTGCAGGACGTATCTTTTTTCGCTCTGACCGTAACTTAGGTACAAGCTGGCTCATTGGATTCCACACTCTCTCATTTTTCTATTGTGGATCACGGATTTGTATTTCAAACCACCTCGGCTACTATATCCTCTTGAAAATGAGAGTCAAGAATGCGAAATGGACATTCATAGTGACTTTTATCTCCACGACAATACATCGGCGGAGCACTTTAGCTACGGAGCTAACGTGATAGCATCGTGCTTAAATGCAGATAGAAACAAAAGAAAGAAACCCCTGACTGGAAGGATAGACAGAAAATCAACAATACTATTAAACCGTGGACCTGTAACTACACGGTTAATGCTTTCCAGCTTGGCGAAGCTTAACAATGCTGTTGCTAACGACACCATTGAATCTAATTCAGCAACGGGACCTCACAGAGCTATGATAAAAACATTAGCGCTCCACCTACGCCAGCCAGCCCTCATCTGCTCATCACCACCCGTGCTCACCTGCGTTCCAGCGATCGACGAAAGAACGAAGGACTTCACCCGATCATCCGTGCGGTCGGCGGCTAGCGTCGGATAGCGCGTCTGCTATCCAAGTCAAAGTCCTCCTGGTTGTGTTGCTACAGCCAACCGCTAATACACCGATCCCACCTACAACTTTCTTCTTTGCAGTCTCCATTGTTCATTAAACAAATTGCAAAACATTCACCAACACAGATGTCCAGAATACTGTGGAATTTTAAGATGAAAACAGAGCTTTTTTGTATTGGATTCAATGGTGTCCGAATACTTCCATTTAACTATTGACGTCACGCGCATACGTCATCATACATAGACGTTTTCAACCGGAAGTTTAGCGGGAAATTTAAAATTGCACTTTATAAGTTAACCCGGCCGTATTGGCATGTGTTGCAATGTTAAGATTTCATCATTGATATATAAATGCCAATACGGCCGGGTTAACTTATAAAGTGACATTTAAAATTTCCCGGGAAATATCCGGCTGAAACGTCGCGGTATGATGACGTATGCGCGTGACGTAGTCAGTTTAACGGAAGTTATGGTACCCAGTAGAATCCTATACAAAAAGCTCTGTTTTCATTTCATAATTCCACAGTATTCTGGACATATTTTGCAATTTGTTTAATGAACAATGAAGGCTGCAAAGAAGACAGTTGTAGGTGGGATCGGTGTATTAGCAGCGGACTACAGCAACACAACCAGGAGGACTTTGTTGGAGAGCAGACGCGCTAGCCGGCGACCTCACCTTGACTTCCTACGTCTCCGGGCCACCAAACGCATCGGGTGAAGTCCTTCGTCCTTCCGCCGATCGCTGGAACGCAAGTGAGCACGGGTGTTGATGAGCAGATGAGGGCTGGCTGGCGTAGGTGGAGAGCTAATGTTTTTAGCATAGCTCTGTGCGGTCCGGTTGCTAAGTAGGCTTCAATGGCGTCGTTAGCACAGCATTGTTAACCTTCGCCAGCCTGCAAAGCATTAACCGTGTATTTACATGTCCACGGTTTAATAGTATTGTTGCTTTTCTATCTATCCTTCCAGTCAGGGGTTTATTTTTTTTGTTTCTATATGCAGTTAAAGCACAATGCTATCACGTTAGCTCGTAGCTAAAGCGTTTCGCCGATGTATTGTCGTGGAGATAAAAGGCACTGAATGTCCATTTCGCGTTCTCGACTCTCATTTGCAAGAGGATATAGTATCCGAGGTGGTTTAAAATACAAATCCGTGATCCACAATAGAAAAAGGAGAGAGTACATAGTTCTGTGAGGTCCGGTTGCTAAGTTGCTAAATTAGCCTTAGCGTCGTTAGCAACAGCATAGTTAAGCCTTACCAGGCTGAGAATTTTTAACCGTGTAGTTACATGTACATAGTTTAATATTATTGTTGGTCTTCTGTCTCTCCTTCCAGTCAGGGGTTTATTTATTTTGTTTCTATCTTCATTTGAGAACGATGCTAACACGTTAGCTCAGTAGCTAAGTGTGTAAGTTGTCTTGGAGATAAAAGTCACTTTAAATGTCCATTTCGCATGCTCGACTCTCATTTTCAAGAGGATATAGTATCCGAGGTGGTTTGAAATACAAATCCGTGATCCACAATAGAAAAAGGAGAGAGTGTGGAATCCAATGAGCCAGCTTGTACCTAAGTTACGGTCAGAGCGAAAAAAGATACATCCATCACTGCCTCTCAAGTCCTTTACTGTAACGTTCCTCATCTACGAATCTTTCATCCTCGCTCAAATTAATGGGGTAATCGTCACTTTCTCGGTCCGAATCTCTCTCGCTCCATTGTAAACAATGGGGAATTGTGAGGAATACTAGCTCTTGTGACGTCACGCTACTTCCGGTACAGGCAAGGCTTTTTTTTATCAGCGAGCAAAAGTTGCGAACTTTATCGTCGATTTTCTCTTCTAAATCCTTTCAGCAAAAATATGGCAATATCGCGAAATGATCAATTATGACACATAGAATGGATCTGCTATTCCCGTTTAAATTTAAAAAAATCATTTCAGTAGGCCTTTAAAAGGTTAATTTGTTCAACCTTTGTTCAGTTTTAAATTTTGGCCCACTCTGTATTTGAGTTTGACACCCCTGGCCTAGACAGTCAATAACAATTTTACAATGGCCACAGTTTCACCCTGAAACAGATTACTTTCAATATCATTATCCAGCAAGCATCCGTCCTCTGTAGGGATGCTGAGAGTCCTTACAGGCCAGCAGCAGCTTGGGTGGGTGGCACTTTATCCCCGCAGATCCACAGCTTGTTGGAGATAATCACCTTGATTATTGCGACACAGACCATTTGCTCCCCTCCAATAATGTCACTCTGCAACTGAGTGACCTGGATCTGACAGGAAGTCTCAGTTGCCACAGGCGATCTGTCTTCCTGTTCAGCTCCGTCCTACGACCCCAGAACACTACCCCCATGTTCTTCCATTCGACCACAATGGGTCCCTGAAGTGACGCCGTGGCTCTCGTTTTGACCAAGTCGTGACCGAGAGGTTTACTAGAAAGACTCGTGCACACTTACAGTTCTTATTTATCTTTTGTCCCTGCCATGTTTCCTCCTTTTTATTACAGGCTGGCAGTGAAATAATAAACTCCCCCCTACTTTTGCTACTGTGTGGCCAGCAGATGTTTCTGACTCCCCCCCCCCCCATGCCCATATGTTTATCAGATCACAGCGCTGTTTATAAATCTACATTATAGGCACGCAGCAGATAACAAGGCCTTTGATTTCTTCCCTTATCTCCCCCTAATGTTAAATTTAGCACTGTGATTACTGACTGTGATTGTGGGCCTCATGTAAACCATGGGACACACACACACACATATCCTTGTATTTCTTACCTTATTGAGACATCCGAAAATGCCTACCTCTTTGGGACCACCCTTTCTAGATTTGTATTTACAACATTAATAAGAGATGCAAATGCAGATAGAAACAAAATTAAAAAAAACCCTGACTGGAAGGATAGACAGAAGATCAACAATACTATTAAACCATGAACATGTAAATACACGGTTAATAATTTTCAGCTTGGCGAAGCTAAAAAATAGAAGCTAAGTTAGCTACGGAGCTAACGTGATAGCATCAGTCTCAAATGCAGATAGAAACTAAATTAAAAAAAACCCTGACTGGAAGGATAGACAGAAGATCAACAATACTATTAAACCATGAACATGTAAATACACGGTTAATAATTTTCAGCTTTGCGAAGCTAAATAAATAGAATCTAAGTTAGCTACAGAGCTAACGTGATAGCAGGCTCAAATGCAGATAGAAACAAAATTAAAAAAAACCCTGATTGGAAGGATAGACAGAAGATCAACAATACTATTAAACCATGAACATGTAAATACACGATTAATAATTTTCAGCTTGGCGAAGCTAAAAAAATAGAAGCTAAGTTAGCAACGGAGCTAATTTGATAGCATCAGTCTCAAATGCAGATAGAAACTAAATTAAAAAAAACCCTGACTGGAAGGATAGACAGAAGATCAACAATACTATTAAACCATGAACATGTAAATACACGGTTAATAATTTTCAGCTTGGCGAAGCTAAAAAATAGAAGCTAAGTTAGCTACGGAGCTAACGTGATAGCATCAGTCTCAAATGCAGATAGAAACTAAATAAAAAAAAACCCTGACTGGAAGGATAAACAGAAGATCAACAATACTATTAAACCATGAACATGTAAATACACGGTTAATAATTTTCAGCTTGGCGAAGCTAAAAAAAATAGAAGCTAACATAGATGTGGCGGCGGCGGCGGGCGTTGTACGCTTTTGACGACACCCCGGCCGCCATCAGAGTCGGCAAGAAACATATATTTCCCCAAAGTTACGTACGTGACATGCACATATCGACACGCACGTACGGGCAAGCGATCAAATGTTTGGAAGCCAAAGCTGTACTCACTGTAGTGCGTCTGCTATCCTGCTCAAAACACAACACAACCTCCTGGTGTTGGTGTTGCTACAGCCAGCCGCTAATACACCGATCGCACCTACAACTTTCTTCTTTGCAGTCTCCATTGTCCATTAAACAAATTGCAAAAGATTCACCAACACAGATGTCCAGAATACTGTGGAATTTTGTCGAAGAAAACAGAGGTATTTGAATTGGGTCCAAACACTTCCCTTGACCTCGTGACATCACGCGCATACGTCATCATACCGCAACGTTTTCAAGCGGAAGTTTCCCGGGAAGTTTAAAATTGCACTTTATAAGTTAACCCGGCCGTATTGGCATGTGTTGCAACGTTAAGATTTCATCATTAATATATAAACTATCAGACTGCGTGGTCGGTAGTAGTGGGTTTCAGTAGGCCTTTAAGCTGTACATCAAGCAAGAATGGGAACGTTTTTATTTACCATTTAGACTTAGACTTCCTTTTTATTGTCATTCAAATTTGAACTTTACAGTTTTTAGCTCATGGTAGTGCAGGATAAAAGAGCAATAAGGTGCAGATATAAATAAATAGATTACTGTACGATAAATATATTGCACTTTTTCATATGCATCCACGTTTATGGATGTATGTTATATTGTCTTTATATTCCAGCGAGTTAATCAATTTTTCGGAGGAATTGAGGGGATTATTATGATGTGTTCAAGAGTCTTACGGCCTGAGGGAAGAAGCTGTTACAGAACCCGGAGGTTCTGCTACGGAGGCTGCGGAACCTCTTTCTAGAGTGCAGCAGTGAAAACAGTCCTTGGTGGGGGTGGGGGGAGTCTCTGCAGATTTTCTAAGCCCTGGTCAGGCAGCGGCTTTTTTGCGATTACCCGGATAGGAGGAAAAGGAGTCATGATGATCTTTTCCGCCGTCCTCACCACTCTCTGCAGAGACATCCAGTCTGAGGCAGCTTTACACAACATGCCAACTTCACTGGTTTTGGGTTTTGTATAATTCCTAATGCAAGCGGGGCTCTGTGTGGGCAGCCATAACTGCGACGTTGCCAGCAATTAAAACAAGTTTGCCACCTCTATTCTACAAGAAAGTGTATACGAAAGACAGTTTTGAGATAAGAGCCAAGAGGAGATGTAGTTTGGAGTGTAGTTACTCCACAAAGTGACATGGATAACTACCGGCCTGGCATGCAATTAGTAGTCATTTTCAACAATGCAATACATTGTAACCGATTATTTCCTGTCATTAAACTCTGCACTTAACTGGCTGGTTCCTCGTGTTTCTATCGGTGTCCAACTGAAGACAAATCTCAGCCCTCTTCCAGGAAACATTACATGACCTCACACCGAAGGAATGTACAATGTGGGTTAATTGATTAGAGGAGCACAAGATAGAGTTTTTAAGCAGAGAGGGGCAGAAGGAATTTTTTTCAGACGCCTGCAGGCCACTGGAAAGTATTCATAAATTGACAGCTGTAAGCATGATTGACAACAGCTTTGCCGGGGGAACATTTTGTCCCAGTGATCGGACAATTGTTCACCCCGCTTTGCTTCCTTCTCGTGATCCTCCTCCCACTTTATTTTACATTTTCTGTGCACGTTGTCTTGCAGCAAAAGCGATATGGAGCTGCAGACAGGTAACACACACACACACACACACACACACACACACGCACATACACACACACACACACACATGAACAGATGGAGCAGTGTGCTATGTCTGGCACATAACCTTGTCGGTGGTCAACACTCAACCTCTTTTGCCCAGCGCTCCTAGCCTCCATGGGCGTCCTCTGTGGCTGCCATCAAAGTCACAAAGTGTACAGAAGCGTGGCAGTAGCACGTTTTCCCCACAATTTTCCCCGCTTGGGCCCTGCGTTAGGTGTTTGTTCCCCCAGCTTATAGTCCACTATCGTCTGGGAAATGCCAGCATGAGATCAAAACGTCACATTAATGAAAGGACGAACAAAATCAATGTTATACAACCAATGTTCCCTCTAATTTTTCATGTGTGTGAGCAAACGCAAAAACTCCCTGAGCATTCAGTGGAGCCCATGTGAGCAACATCAGACGTGCACACTGTGGCTACACCAGCAGCACACCTGTCCCAAACCTGACTAAATAACAAGTTCAATCTCCATCCATCCATCCATTTTCTATCAGGGTCGCTGGAGCCTATCTCAGCTGCATTCAGGCGGAAGGCGGGGTACACCCCGGACAAGTCCCCACCTCATGCAGGGCCAACACAGATAGACAGACAACATTCTCTTATCATTATAATCAAATGACAGCAGTCATTTCCATTTCTAATATAAGTGTTTAGGCCCACTTACAATGACAATAACAAAACATATTGTTTTTCATGAACTGTGTACTTGTATTGTTTGTCTGGGTGGAGGTCCTGCTTTGGAAATCATTTGTACCCCTTTCAGACATTGCATTTAGTTCCCATTAAAACATTCACATGTTGCACAATGAGATGTAAGCAGGGGATCATGTATACATTCCTGCAACTTCCTGTTTGTAAAAAATATATTTTTATTAGTATTTATTTAATATACTAACAGCATTTCATGATTAATATTTATAAATGAAGATTCCTAATAAATGACACTAGAATAAGCACACATTTGTCTGGTAAATCATAGTGTAACGACCTGGAATGACACTTTATGTGTGGTGTTGGAGTTGTCCAACTTTTTGTGTGTCTGTACGTATGCACCTCCTGGTACCCTAGCACCTCCAAAACCCTCAAATCTAGACTCCAAACATCCCAGAACAAGCTAGTCAGGTTACTTCTAGACCTCCACCCCAGATCCCACCTCACTCCTACCCACTTCTCCAAAGTGGGCTGACTCAGGGTGGAGGACAGAGTAAAACAACTTGCACTGAGCCTAGTCTATAAAATCCGCTACACCTCCCTGATACCGAAGTACATGTCAAACTACTTCCTTAACGTAAATGACCGCCATAACCACAACACCAGGGAGAGCTCCACTAACCACGTTAAACCCAGATTCCGAACTAACAAAGGTCTTAACTCATTCTCTTTCTATGCCACATCAATGTGGAATGCGCTCCCAACAGGTATAAAAGAAAGGGCATCTCTATCCTCCTTCAAAAACGCAATAAAAGTTCACCTCCAGGCAGCTACAACCCTAAACTAACACCCTCCCCGGATTGCTAATAATCAAATGTAAACAATCAAATGCAGATACTTTTTCTTATGCCTTCTGATCTCTCTCTCTCTCTCTCTCTCTCTCTCTCTCTCTCTCTCTCTCTCTCTCTCTCTCTCTCTCTCTCTCTCTCTCTCTCTCTCTATGCCCACTACTTGCTGTCCATATCCTACCAAGTCAGACCTACACTGTTCCAATATCCATTTCTCTGTTCTCAATTGTTGATGACTGATGATAAATTGTAAATAATGTAAATAATTCAATGTGATTATCTTGTGTGATGACTGTATCATGATGATAGTATATATCTGTATCATGAATCAAGTGGACCCCGACTTAAACAAGTTGAAAAACTTATTCAGGTGTTACCATTTAGTAGTCAATTGTACGGAATATGTACTTCACTGTGCAACCTACTAATAAAAGTCTCAATCAATCAATCAATCAATCAATCAATCACTGGCTAAGTGCCATATGTGCATGTGTTGGCGCAAGTGAGAAAGAGCGAGCGGCTGCTGTTGATATAACAAAGTTGCTTTTGGTCTGGTTTGTACTGCAGAAAATGACCACTTTTACTAGATATCATTTTTTTACTAATGTTTTGGTGATGTGTATATGGCCGACAATAAAGAGTTTTGCTCAGTAAAGCGATGGATGGAATTCATGTCCTCAAAGCGTCTCGACAGACGTTACAATATTTGAACAATGATGATGAAAACTGTTTTCTCTGTCGTGTCCTTGTGTCGAAAATTGTTATGCGCTTATTTTTGTATTTGATTTTGTGCGTGGCATAGATTTGCTGTGTGCAGAGGACGCTTTAGCAGTGCGCAATTGCACAGGCGCGCACCTTAGAGGGAACGTTGGTTACAACTAGTAATTTTTGGAAGTTGGGATCACTATTTGGCAAGGAGCAGGTCAATCTCACTGGGCCCCATTCAGCAATAAGTTCAAAGTTGACTTATATAGCCCTAAACCACGAGTGTCTCAAAGGGCTGCACAAGCCACAACGACATCCTCGGCTCACATCCCACATCAGGGCAAGAAAAAACTCAACCCAATGGGATGACAATGAGAAACCTTGGAGGGGACCGTAGATGGGTTTTTTTTTTTACTTTAACGTGCTGTTTGATTGCCGAATGAATGCAGCCGCCTGCTCAGCGCAGCGCACAGATGACTGCGCACTGGAGTTCGGCCGGACCGTGGCACTGTGAAGCCACGCCGCTTGATGGATTGTGCTGTGCTTCAACATACGAGTATTATTATGTTGTGTATAAGGTAAGACATATTATCTGCCGTTTTGTTTCGCAATATTATGCAAAAGCAACTTTTCTTCCTTTTTTTATTCTGGCAACTTAGCTGCCAGTTTTTCTACTGTAAAAACAAATGCATTTACAGTAATGCACCGTTAAAAACAAGATTTTACAGTAAAAATACGGCAGCTCAGTCAACAGAATTTTAAAGGCCTACTGAAACCCACTACTACCGACCACGCAGTCTGATAGTTTATATATCAATGATGAAATCTTAACATTGCAAAACATGCCAATATGGCCGGGTTAACTTATAAAGTGCAATTTTAAATTTCCCGCAAAATATCCTGCTGAAAACGTCTCTGTATGATGACGTTTGCGCGTGACGTCACGTATTGTAGCGGACATTTTGGGACACCATTGTGGCCAGCTATTAAGTCGTCTGTTTTCCTCGCAAAATTCCACAGTATTCTGGACATCTGTGTTGGTGAATCTTTTGCAATTTGTTTAATGAACAATGGAGACTGCAAAGAAGAAAGCTGTAGATTAGCGGCAGGCTGCAGCAACACAAACACGTAGCCGGTGTTTCATTGTTTACATTCCCGAAATATGACAGTCAAGCTTTAACATTAGCCTGTGGAGAACTGGGACAACAGAGACTCTTACCAGGAGGACTTTGAGTTGGATACGCGCTACCGTGAGTACGCAGCTGCGGCTTCCAAACATTTGATCGCTTGCCCGTACGTGCGTGCCGCTATGTGCATGTCACGTACGTAACTTTGGGGAAATATATGTGCTGTATGAACTTTGCGGAGGTGAACGGTACTTTGGGCTTGAGTGTGTTGTGCGGGTGTTTGATTTGTATTGGTGGGTTGTATGGACGGGGGGGGGGGGGGGGGTTTGTTATGCGGGATTAATTTGTGGCATATTAAATATAAGCCTGGTTGTGTTGTGGCTAATAGAGTATATATATGTCTTGTGTTTATTTACTGTTTTAGTAATTCCCAGCTGAATATCAGGTCCCACCCGCCTCTCACAGCATCTTCCCTATCTGAATCGCTTCCACTGCCCTTTAATCCTTCACTCTCACTTTCCTCATCCACAAATCTTTCATCCTCGCTCAAATTAATGGGGTAATCGTTGCTTTCTCGGTCCGAATCGCTCACGCTGCTGGTGGCCATGATTGTAAACAATGTGCAGATGTGAGGAGCTCCACAACCTGTGACGTCACGCTACTTCCGGTACAGGCAAGGCTTTTTTATCAGCGACCAAAAGTTGCAAACTTTATCGTCGATTTTCTCTACTAAATCCTTTCAGCAAAAATATGGCAATATCGCGAAATGATCAAGTATGACACATAGAATGGACCTGCTATCCCCGTTTAAATACCCTGTACCCTGTATAAAGGACTCCCACAGGGAGTCATGTAGAAAGCTGGAACGCAAATGGCGTGCGACTAAACTTGAGGTTTTCCATCAAGCATGGTGTGATGGTTTAATAACTTATAAACGCATGCTTACCTCAGCTAAAGCTAAATATTACACAAATCTCATCCACCTCAACAAAAATGATCCTAAATTTCTGTTTAGCACAGTAGAATCGCTAACCCAACAAGGGACTCCTCCCACTCAGCAGATGACTTCATGAATTTCTTTAATAAGAAAATTGAAGTCATTAGAAAAGAGATTAAAGACAATGCATCTCAGCTACAACTGGGTTCTATTAACACAAATACGACTGTATATACGACGGATACCGCCCTCCAAAATAGTTTCTCTCTCTTTGATGAAATAACATTGGAGGAATTGTCAAAATGTGTAAATGGGACAAAACAAACAACATGTTTACTTGACCCAATTCCTGGGAAACTTATCGAGGAGCTTTTTGTATTAATAGGTCCATCAGTGTTAAATATTATAAACTTATCACTTTCCTCTGGCACTGTTCCCCTAGCATTCAAAAAAGCAGTTATTCATCCTCTACTCAAAAGACCTAACCTCGATCCTGATCTCCTGGTAAACTACCGGCCGGTGTCCCACCTTCCGTTTATCTCGAAAATCCTCGAAAAAATTGTAGCACAGCAGCTAAATGAACACTTCGCGTCTAACAATCTCTGTAAACCTTTTCAATCCGGTTTCAGGGACAAACCACTCTACGGAGACAGCCCTCGCAAAAATGACTAATGATCTATTGCTAACGATGGATTCTGATGCTTCATTTACGTTGCTGCTTCTTGATCTTAGCTCCGCTTTCGATACTGTTGATCATAATATTTTATTAGAGCGTATCAAAACGCGTATTGGGATGACAGACTTAGCCTTGTCTTGGTTTAACTCTTATCTTACTGACAGGATGCAGTGTGTCTCCCATAACAATGTGACCTCGGACTATGTTAAGGTAACGTGCGGAGTTCCCCAGAGTTCGGTTCTTGGCCCTGCACTCTTTAGTATTTACATGCTGCCGCTAGGTGACATCATACGCAAATACGGTGTTAGCTTTCACTGTTATGCTGATGACACTCAACTCTACATGCCCCTAAAGCTGACCAACACGCCGGATTGTAGTCATCTGGAGGCGTGTCTTAATGAAATTAAACAATGGATGTCCGCTAACTTTTTGCAACTCAACGCTAAGAAAACGGAAATGCTGATTATCGGTCCTGCTCAACACCGACATCTATTTAATAATACCACCTTAACATTTGACAACCAAACAATTACACAAGGAGACTCGGTAAAGAATCTGGGTATTATCTTCGACCCAACTCTCTCGTTTGAGTCACACATTAAGAGTGTTACCAAAACAGCCTTCTTTCATCTCCGTAATATCGCTAAAATTCGTTCCATTTTGTCCACAAGCGATGCTGAGATCATTATCCATGCGTTCGTTACATCTCGTCTCGATTACTGTAACGTTTTATTTTCGGGCCTCCCTATGTCTAGCATTAAAAGATTACAGTTGGTACAAAATGCGGCTGCTAGACTTTTGACAAAAACAAGAAAGTTTGATCATATTACGCCTATACTGGCTCACCTGCACTGGCTTCCTGTGCACCTAAGATGCGACTTTAAGGTTTTACTACTTACGTATAAAATACTACACGGTCAAGCTCCTGCCTATCTTGACGATTGTATTGTACCATATGTCCCGGCAAGAAATCTGCGTTCAAAGAACTCCGGCTTATTAGTGATTCCCAGAGCCCAAAAAAAAGTCTGCGGGCTATAGAGCGTTTTCTATTCGGGCTCCAATACTATGGAATGCCCTCCCGGTAAAAGTTAGAGATGCTACCTCAGTAGAAGCATTTAAGTCTCATCTTAAAACTCATTTGTATACTCTAGCCTTTAAATAGACTCCCTTTTTAGACCAGTTGATCTGCCGTTTCTTTTCTTTTCTTTTCTACTCTGCTCCCAACCCGGGGTGGACCGCTAGCCTGTCCATCAGATGGGGACATCTCTACGCTGCTGACCTGTCTCCACTCGGGATGGTTCCTGCTGGCCCCACTATGGACTGGACTTTCGCTGATGTGTTGGACTTTCACAATATCATGTCAGACCCACTCGACATCCATTGCTTTCGGTCTCCCCACATATGCGGTCCTCTCCAAGGTTTCTCATAGTCATTCACATTGACGTCCCACTGGGGTGAGTTTTCCTTGCCCGTATGTGGGCTCTGTACCGAGGATGTCGTTGTGGCTTGTACAGCCCTTTGAGACACTTGTGATTTAGGGCTATATAAATAAACATTGATTGATTGATTGATTGATTGATTGATTGAAATGAGAAAATCTCATTTCAGTAGGCCTTTAACCAAACATTTTTTAATTTTTTTTCAATTTACAGTAATATGCTGTAAAGAACCCCGTAAAATGTATTGTCGTTTTTATTAATTTGCTGGGTAGTTTGTTGTAAAGTTAAATATTTTTATTTAGACAAAACATTTTTTGGGAAAGTATGATAAGTATGATTGTTGCAATAATGGATACTATTAAAGTTTAAAAGGCATGCAATTTCAAGCAGTACATATATTTTTTAATGTGAAAATGAAAAAAAATCAATAACATTTAGTGAGAAAATATGAAGTACTTTATTGGCACATATCATTTCCAGGTGTTTGCGGGCCAGATCTGGCCCCCGGGCCTTGAGTTTGACACCTGTGTTGCAATGGAATCGTGAGCTGCCAAAGGATTCCCACCTCTACTATTAAAGGCCTACTGAAATTATTTTTTTTTATTCAAACGGGAATAGCAGATCCATTCTATGTGTCAAACTTGATCATTTCGCGATATTGCCATATTTTTGCTGAAAGGATTTAGTAGAGAACATCGACGATAAAGTTTGCAACTTTTGGTCGCTGATAAAAAAAGCCTTGCCTGTACAGAAAAGAGCATGACGTCACAGGTTGAAAGGCTCCTCACATTTCCCCATTGTTTACACCAGCAGCGAGAGCGATTCGGACCGAGAAAGCGACGATTACCCCATTAATTTGAGCCAGGATGAAAGATTTGTGGATGAGGAACGTGAGAGTGAAGGACTAGAGTGCAGTGCAGGAAGTATCTTTTTTCGCTCTGACAGTAACTGAGGTACAAGGGCTCATTGGATTCCACACTCTCACCTTTTTCTATTGCGGATCACGGATTTGTATTTTAAACCACCTCGGATACTATATCCTCTTGAAAATGAGAATCGAGAACGCAAAATGGACATTCACAGTGACTTTTATCTCCACGACAATACATCGGTGAAGCACTTTAGCTACGGAGCTAACGTGATAGCATCGTGCTTAAATGCAGATAGAAACAAAAGAAATAAGCCCCTGACTGGAAGGATAGACAACAGATCAACAATACTACTATCAGGAGACACCGAACCAAACACTGGACCTATAACTACACGGTTAATGCTGTGCCGCCTGTCGAAGCCTAGAAATTCTGTTGCTAATGACGCCATTGAAGCTAACTTAGCTACGGGACCTCGTCAGAGCTATGATAAAAACATTATCTCGCCACCTACGCCAGCCCTCATCTGCTCATCAACACCCGTGCTCACCTGCGTTCCAGCGATCGACGGCGCAACGAAGGACTTCACCCGATCATCGATGCGGGCCGGCGGCTAGCGTCGGATAGCGCGTCTGCTGTCCTCAAAGTCCTCCGGGTTGTGTTGCTGCAGCCAGCCGCTAATACACCGATCCCACCTACAGCTTTCTTCTTTGCAGTCTCCATTGTTCATTAAACAAATTGCAAAAGATTCACCAACACAGATGTCCAGAATACTGTGGAATTTTGCGATGAAAACAGAGCTGTTTGTATTGAGATACAATGTGTCCGAATACTTCCGTTTCAACCATTGACGTCACGCTCATACGTCATCATACATAGATGTTTTCAACCGGAAGTTACGCGGGAAATTTAAAATTGCACTTTATAAGTTATTGGTATGTGTTGCAATGTTAAGATTTCATCATTGATATATATAAACTATCAGACTGCGTGGTCGGTAGTAGTGGGTTTCAGTAGGCCTTTAACCATACGGTGGTGGCAGAATTGGAATACTGGAGTTGCGCTCAGTTCGAAGGACGCTTGAAATGGCCTCCTTGGGTGATAAAGTAATTGTAGAAATGTTTTTGATGTTCTCCTGATACAGACAATGGATCTGCATTTGACTTCCGTTGGACATGTTAAAAACGTGTCAACCACAAGAGAGTCAAGCACAGAAGGAAATAATCACTCGTCACGCAGACAACCGGGTCCTTCGCCCACAGATAGACAAAGCCTGTTCGGACAGCCCTTTTTCCTCGGCCGCCGACTTCCTGTCTTGGTACTGGTTCAGCAAATCATCAACGATATCATCACGAACAGGACCAGCAACACTACTTCCTGTCAACACAAACATTCAAGCCCGAAATTTATGGCTCGGGTTTCCTCCTCCTCACCTCTCGAGTAAATAATTGCAGCGGTCGAGCAAACTCTCCCCTCTCTTCTCTCGGTTCTCATAAGTCATGCTAATCTGACTGGAACCGACGGACAAGACGGCGCATGTTCGCAGGAAACCAAACGTTCTATTTTGTTTCGGCTGCAAAACCGCACACTGATGATGTCAGGGTGTGATATATCGACCGGCCGGCTGAGAACCCAACCCTGGAAGTGGAATGCGTTTAGCCGCATACATACATACATACAAACACACACTCGGAAGGCCTCCCCCGCCAGAGGTGTTGAAATGATTGTAAGTCTTGAAAAGCCAGTTGAGACGTTGAGCTCCCCTTTCACACACACACACACACACACATTCGTGTATTTCTTACCTTCTTGAGAACTCCAAAAAATGCCTCCCACTTTAGGACCACCCTTTCTAGATGTATAAAGATTTGTATTTACAACATTATAAATATATACACACTATGCAAATATAAAAAAGCTTGTTGTGAAAAATGAGTTGGAATTTCACAAGAACAACTTCACAAGAAAAAACGTACAATTTCGCCGGTATTTTAGTAAAAGTCGTAATTTTACTGAACGCAGGTTAAAATTTGACAAGAAAAACTGAACATTTGCGCAGTATTATGATAAAAGTTGGAATTTTACTCAATAAAAGTCGCACTTTTACAAGAAAAGCTTAAAATTTTGGCAATTTTATGAAAATAGTCGTAATTTTACTCGACAAAAGTTAGCATTTTTTAAGAAGACTTTAAAATGTTGGCAGTGTTATAATAATCATCACAATTTTTACTTGGCAAATATATGACAAAAGTCATAATTTTACTGAGAAAATGCCACTATTTTACAACAACAACAAAAAATTGGCAACATTGTGATAAATATTTGTATTTACAACATTATTAATATATACACACTATGCAAATATAAAAAAAGATTGTTGTGAAAAATGAGTTGGAATTTCACGAAAAAATAGTCACAACTTCACAAGAAAAAACGTACAATTTCGCCGGTATTTTAATAAAAGTCGTAATTTTACTCAACGCAGGTCAAAATTTAAAAAGAAAAACTGAACATTTGCGCAGTATTATGATAAAAGTTGGAATTTTACTCAATAAAAGTCGCACTTTTACAAGAAAAGCTTAAAATTTTGGCAATTTTATGAATATAGTCGTAATTTTACTCGACAAAAGTCACAATTTTCTAAGAAAACTTTAAAATGTTGGCAGTGTTGTAATAATGATCGGAATTTTTACTTGGCAAATATATGACAAAAGTCCTAATTTTACTAAAAAATGCCACTATTTTACAACAACAACAAAAAATGTTGTTGTATTTGTATTTACAACATTATTAATATATACACACTATGCAAATATAAAAAAAGATTGTTGTGAAAAATGAGTTGGAATTTCACGAAAAAATAGTCACAACTTCACAAGAAAAAACGTACAATTTTGCCGGTATTTTAATAAAAGTCGTAATTTTACTCAACGCAGGTCAAAATTTAAAAAGAAAAACTGAACATTTGCGCAGTATTATGATAAAAGTTGGAATTTTACTCAATAAAAGTCGCACTTTTACAAGAAAAGCTTAAAATTTTGGCAATTTTATGAATATAGTCGTAATTTTACTCGACAAAAGTCACAATTTTCTAAGAAAACTTTAAAATGTTGGCAGTGTTGTAATAATGATCGGAATTTTTACTTGGCAAATATATGACAAAAGTCCTAATTTTACTAAAAAATGCCACTATTTTACAACAACAACAAAAAATGTTGTTGTATTTGTATTTACAACATTATTAATACATACACACTATGCAAATATAAAAATAGCTTGTTGGGAAAAATGAGTTGGAATTTCATGAGGAAAAAGGTCACAACTTCACAAGAAAAACGTACAATTTCGCCGGTATTTTAATAAAAGTCGTAATTTTACTCAACGCAGGTCAAAATTTAAAAAGAAAAACTGAACATTTGCGCAGTATTATGATACAAGTTGGAATTTTACTCAATAAAAGTCGCACTTTTACAAGAAAAGCTTAAAATGTTTGCAATTTTATGAAAATAGTCGTAATTTTACTCGACAAAAGTTACCATTTTTTCAGAAGACTTTAAAATGTTGGCAGTGTTATAATAATCATCGCAATTTTTACTTGGCCAATATATGACAAAAGTCATAATTTTACTAAAAAAAATGCCACTATTTTACAACAACAACAAAAAATTGGCAATCTTGTGATAAAGATTTGTATTTACAACATTATTAATATATACACACTATGCAAATAAAAAAAAAGCTTGTTGTGAAAAATGAGTTGGAATTTCACGAGAAAAAGGTCACAACTTCACAAGAAAAACGTACAATTTCGCCGGTATTTTAATAAAAGTGGTAATTGTATTAACATAGTATTATGTTAAAAGTTGAAATTTTACTCAATAAAAGTCGCACTTTTACAAGAAAAGCTTAAAATGTTGGCAATTTTATGAAAATGGTCGTAATTTTACTCGACAAAGGTCACAATTTTTTAAGAAAACTTTCAAATGTTGGCAGTGTTATAATAATCATCAGAATTTTTACTTGGCAAATATATGACAAAAGTCATAATTTGACTTAAAAAATGCCACTATTTTACAACAACAACAACAAAAAATTGGCAATATTGTGATAAAGATATGTATTTACAACATTGTTAAAATATACACACTATGCAAATATAAAAAAAGCTTGTTGTGAAAAATGAGTTGGAATTTCACAAGAAAAAGGTCACAACTTCACAAGAAAAACGTACAATTTCGCCGGTATTTTAATAAAAGTCGTAATTTTACTCAACGCAAGTCAAAATTTGACAAGAAAAACTGAACATTTGCGCAGTATTATGATACAAGTTGGAATTTTACTCAATGAAAGTCGCACTTTTACAAGAAAAGCTTAAAATGTTTGCAATATTATGAAAATAGTCGTTATTTTATTCGACAAAAGTTACCATTTTTTAAGAAGACTTTAAAATGTTGGCAGTGTTATAATAATCTTCGCAGATTTTACTTGGCAAATATATGACAAAAGTCATAATTTTACTAAAAAAATGCCACTATTTTACAACAACAACAAAAAATGTGTAATATTGTGATAAAGATTTGTATTTACAACATTATTAATATATACACATTATGCAAATATAAAAAAAAGCTTGTTGTGAAAAATGAGTTGGAATTTCATGAGGAAAAAGGTCACAACTTCACAAGAAAAACGTAGAATTTCGCCGGTATTTTAATAAAAGTCGTAATTTTACTCAATGCAAGTCAAAATTTGACAGGAAAAACTGGACATTTGCGCAGTATTATGTTAAAAGTTGGAATTTTACTCAATAAAAGTCGCACTTTTACAAGAAAAGCTTAAAATTTGGGCAATTTTATGAATATAGTAGTAATTTTACTCGACAAAAGTAAAAAAAAATTAAGAAGACTTTCAAATGTTGGCAGTGGTATAATAATCATCGGAATTTTTACTTGGCCAATATATGACAAAAGTCATAATTCTACTCAAAAAATGCCACTATTTTACAACAACAACAAAAAATTGGCAATCTTGTGATAAAGATTTGTATTTACAACATTATTAATATATACACACTATGCAAATATAAAAAAAGCTTGTTGTGAAAAATGAGTTAGAATTTCACGAGAAAAAGGTCACAACTTCACAAGAAAAACGTACAATTTCGCCGGTATTTTAATAAAAGTCGTAATTTTACTCAATGCAGGTAAAAATTTGACAAGAAAAAATGAACATTTGCGCAGTATTATGATACAAGTTGGAATTTTACTCAATAAAAGTCGCACTTTTACAAGAAAAGCTTCAAATGTTTGCAATTTTATGAAAATAGTCGTAATTTTACTCGACAAAAGTTACCATTTTTTCAGAAGACTTTAAAATGTTGGCAGTGTTATAATAATCATCGCAATTTTTACTTGGCCAATATATGACAAAAGTCATAATTTTACTCAAAAAATGCCACTATTTTACAACAACAACAACAACAACAACAAAAAGTAGGCAATATTGTGATAAAGATTTGTATTTACAACATTATTAATATATACACACTATGCAAATATAAAAAAAGCTTGTTGTGAAAAATGAGTTGGAATTTCACGAGAAAAAGGTCACAACTTCACAAGAAAAACGTACAATTTTGCCGGTATTTTAATAAAAGTCGTAATTTTACTCAACGCAAGTCAAAATTTGATAAGAAAAACTGAACATCTGTGCAGTATTATGTTAAAAGTTGGAATTTTACTCAATAAAAGTATCACTTTTCAAGAAAAGCTTAAAATTTGGGCAATTTTATGAATATAGTAGTAATTTTACTCGACAAAAGTAAAACAAATTTAAGAAGACTTTAAAATGTTGGCAGTGGTATAATAATCATCGGAATTTTTACTTGGCCAATATATGACAAAAGTCATAATTTTACTCAAAAAATGCCACTATTTTACAACAACAACAAACAAAAATTGGCAATATTGTGATAAGTTAGAAATGTATATGACAAATGTCACCATTTCGCAGTAAAAAGTAATAATTTTGCATAAAAAAGTTATAATTTTATAATAGCAATACTACAGAAACAGAAAGAATATGAGAAATTGTTCCCAATTTTAAAAGAAAAAAGTCGACACATTGTGAGAAAAAGACTGCTTTAGTTCTTTTTTTATCATTTTTTTTAATTTGTTGTTTGTATTTGGTTTTTGATCTTTGTTATTTACTTCAAGTTATTACAGTATGTCTCTATATACATATTTATTTATTTTATTCATTTTGGCCAATGCGGGCGCATTTCAATTTCTTACACACACTTGTTATTACATATGTTGGCCAGAGGGGGAACACTTCAAATTTTTGTACACACTTGTTATTTCATATGTTGATCAGAGGTGAGCACTTTTAAAAGCGACACACAGTTTGAAAAATCCCTCCTTTTTGGGACCACACTAATTTTGATAGATTTCACCACCAAATGAGATCTCTATTTTTATTTGTTTTGTAATGTTCTTAAGGCCGATGAAAAACGAGTCATGTACCGCAGGTGGCCAATGTGCAGCACTTTGGGCAACCCAGCTGTAGAAGCTAACTGTTAATGGCCACCATAGTCTTAGTACCGTAGTGTATTTGTTCATCCTATGGTCACATATGGGACACAGGTTGACTTACGTCAGCACCGGAAGTCGTAAAATCAGCTGTTCACCTGGCAGGTTTTTTTCGGGGATGAATAGGGAAGTCCTTCTTTAGCTGCCGTCTTGTCTTATCATATATTGCTGCCTTTGCACCAGTCAATGTTTACTTCTGTATGCACATTAAATCAACAAAAAAAATCCTGACTTTGGAGTAATGTTCACGGACTCTAGTATTTGGCACTCTATTAGATGCAATGGTTTTCCACATTGGGACTATGATGTTGGTCCTAACTTGTTCTCCAGTCCTCACATGGACGTTACTTTTCCTTGTTGATGTCTCTAGAAGGGTAGAAATACAAGAACATACACACACACACACACACACACACACACACACACACACACACACACACACACACACACACACACACACACACACACACACACACACACACACACACACGGCTAGCAGGCACAGACAAGAGAGTTGACAAATGGAAGTGTTGAAACATATTAACCATCTCCCTTTGTAAGCAGACAAACATTTAGTCTAGCTAATGACCCCTAAGGATCCAAACAAATGCACAAAGATAAAGATGGGTCGAGGAAGGAGGGGCGACCGAAAAAGAGCCCATTGACCTGCGGGAGGGTTTCACAGGGTTCACTGGAACAAATGTTGGGCTTGCATGTTTTTTAGGTTATATGTGGGTTATGATGCTGGCCTAGGGATGCGCGTTTAGTAGCCGTTTAATTGGGAGGAATTATGTTCAAGCGATTGAGGCAAAAATAAAGTGCACTGCATGGATTAAACCAGCAGAGGCACTGTTGATTCAGTATTTAACAAGTTTGGACACTGGCATGAAAACAAGAGTTTAGAACAGTGCTTCGCCAACTGTTTTTAACCAAGTGCCACCTCAGAATAAAACTGGCTCTCCAAGTACAAAACCCACAACCAGTGAAGTTGGCACGTTGGTAAATAAATGGTAAATAAAAACAGAATACAATGATTTGCAAATCCTTTTGAACCTACATTCAATTGAATAGACTGCAAAGACAAGATATTTAATGTTCCAAATGAGAAACTAAATTTTTTTTTGCAAACAATCATTAACTTAGAATTTAAAAAAGTTGGCACAGGGGCATTTTTACCACTGTGTTACATGGCCTTTCCTTTTAACAACACTTAGTAAACGTTTGGGAACTGAGGAGACCAATTTTTGAAGCTTTTCAGGTGGAATTTTTTCCCATTCTTGCTTGATGTACAGCTTAAGTTGTTCAAAAGTTCGGGGTCTCCGTTGTGGTATTTTAGGCTTCATAATGCACCACACATTTTCAATGGGAGACAGGTCTGGAATACAGGCAGGCCAGTCTAGTACCCGCACTCTTTTACTACGAAGCCACGCTGTTGTAACACGTGGCTTGGCATTGTCTTGCTGAAATAAGCAGGGGTGTCCATGATAATGTTGCTTGGATGGCAACATATGTTGCTCCGAAACCTGTATGTACCTTTCAGCATTAATGGTGCCTTCACAGATGTGTAAGTTACCCATGTCTTGGGCACTAATACACCCCCATACCATCACAGATGCTGGCGTTTCAACTTTGCGCCAATAACAATCCAAATGGTTCTCTTCCTCCTTGGTCCGGAGGACACCACGTCCACAGTTTCCAAAAACAATTTGAAATGTGGACTCGTCAGACCACAGAACACTTTTCCACTTTGCATCAGTCCATCTTAGATGAGCTCGGGCCAAGCGAAGCCGGCGGCGTTTATGGGTGTTGTTGATAAATGGCTTTGGCTTTACAAAGTAGAGTTTTAACTTGCACTTAAAGATGTAGCGACAATCTGTAGTTACTGACCCTGGTTTTCTTATATGTTCCTGAGTCCATGTGGTGATATCCTTTACTTACTGATGTCACTTTTTTATGCAGTACCGCCTGAGGGATCGAAGGTCAGGAGCATCGTCGCTTACGTGCAGTGATTTCTCCAGATTTTCTGAACCTTTTGATGATATTATGGACCGTAGATGGTGAAATCCCTAAATTCCTTGTTGTTCTTAAACTGTTCGACAATTTGCTCACGCATTTGTCCACAATGTGGTGACCCTCGCCCCATCCTTGTTTGTGAAGGACTGAGCATTTCATTGAAGCTGATTTTATACCCAATCATGGCACCCACCTGTTCCCAATTAGCCTGTTCACCTGTGGCATGTTCCAAACAAGTGTTTGATGAGCATTCCTCAACTTTCTCAGTCTTTTTTGCCACTTGTGCCAGCTTTTTTTAAACATGTTGAAGGCATCTAATATTTGCAAAAAATAACAAAGTTTTCCTGTTCGAACATTTAATATCTTGTCTTTGAAATTCAATTGAATATAAGTTGAAAAGGATTTGCAAATCATTGTATTCTGTTTTTATTTACCATTTACACAACGTGACAACTTCACTGGTTTTGGGTTTATTAGTTTAGATTTAACTAAAGACCAAGATCCACGAAAAAACCCACACAAATGAGAGCATTGGCCATTTTTTTCTACAAAATATATTGGTTGCGCCTGAAAATATATACACCTATATAACATGTGCCAATAAATGTTGTCACCACTATGTCCTAAAAGTAAGACACTTGTTCTTATGGCATTTGGGTGGTTGGTTGACATTGCTAAACATGCTTGCCTGTGTTCCCATGATGGTGTGATAAAGCCCCAAAAAGTGCTGGTAGGACTAATCATCACTGTTCATCACAACAAACAAGATTTTTTGTATAATCTCTCTGTTCTTCCCCTCAAACCCGCATCGGCCCTCTATCTTACATCGGCTTTCACACTGGCAATATTGCGATTATTTGATTAAGTGTACTTTCTTTTTTTTTCAAAACGATCAACATTGACAATCGTATTTACATGGTAGTCAATGGAGACTTTTCCCCTTGATATTAAATTGCTATAAAGTTTGGAATTTGAACATATAAAAAAGTATAATAATACGTCGAAAATTCTGGGAATTCCTGGATTTTTTTTTTACTTGAAAAAATAATAGTTTGAATTTCCAGGATGAGTGGAATATGTTGAAGGTAGAATGGTTTGAATAGGTTGAAAAATGTGGGAATTGTGGAAGTTTGAAAAATGGACAATTAATTTTGAATGGGGAAAATGTCCCTAAAAACTGGGAATTTTTGGAAATCCGTTGAATTGTTGAAGTAGAGCACACAATTTTGAACAGGCTGAATATTTTGGGGTTGGAACGGTTTGAATCGGATGAAAAATGTCCCATTCATTTCAATGGGAATTTCATGGAAATTTGGGAAATTTCGGGAAAAGCGGGAATTTTTTGGAAAATGTTAAAAGATTTGAATGTTCTGAATGAGTTGAAATGGTTGGTGTTGGGATTGTTCAAATCGGTCGAGAAATGTTGAAGTAGTAACATTTTTAATTTAGAAATGGCATTAAAGAATTCCTGGAATTTCGGGAAAACCGGGAATTTTTCCTGTTTGAAAAAAAACTTTGTTTTTTTTCCCGATTAAGAGGAATGTTTGGACGGTAGAACGGTTGAAGTGGGTTGAAAAATGTGGAAGGAGCAGTTGACAGAATGGAGGGTCAAAAAAGGGTTTGAAAAAACGGGAATTCTGGGAATTCTTAGAATTGTTTTTAACTTGAAATAATAATAGTTTTAATTTCCAGGATGAGTGGAATGTGTTGAAGGTGGAATGGTTTGAATAGGTTGAAAAATGTGGGAACTGTGGAAGTTTGAAAAATGGCCAATTAATTTTGAATGGGGAAAATGTCCTTAAAAACTGGGAATTTTTGGAAATCCGTTGAATTATTGAAGTAGAGCACACAATTTTGAACAGGCTGAATATTTTGGGGTTGGAACGGTTTGAATCGGATGAAAAATGTCCCACTCATTTCAATAGGAATTTCATGGAAATTTGGGAAATTTCGGGAAAAGCGGGAATTTTTTGGAAAATGTTAAAAGATTTGAATTTTCTGAATGAGTTGAAATGGTTGGTGTTGGGATTGTTCAACTCGGTCGAGAAATGTTGAAGTAGTAACATTTTTAATTGACAAATGGCATCAAGGAATTCCTGAAATTTTGGGAAAACCGGGAACATTTTCCAGTTCGAAAAACAACTTCGTTTTTTGTCCTGATTAAGAGGAATGTTTGGACAGTAAAAAGGTTGAAGTGGGTTGAAAAATGTGGAAGGAGTCGTCGACAGAAAGTAGGGTCAAAAAAGGGTTTGATAAAACGTGAATTCTGGGAATTCTTGGAATTTTTTTTTACTTGAAAAAAATATAGTTTGAATTTCCAGAATGAGTGGAATATGTTGAAGGTGGAATCGTTTGAATAGGTTGAAAAATGTGGAAATGGTGGAAGTTTGAAAAATGGCCAATTCATTTTGAATGGGAAAAATGTCCCGGAAACCTGGAATTCTGGGAAATTTGGGAATTTTTTGAATTTGTCAAGGGAAAACCCACGGTTCCCGAATAGGTTGAACAGTTTGAAGTTAGAACGGTTTGAATCGGGTGAAAAAAGTGGAAGGTAGCGCGCGCCCAAATCTGGAGAAGAAGAAGAAGAAATAGATGCATTTTGGTGTAGAAAACCATTTGTGAGAATGCTTTGGAGCATTCACACAATTATGTATATTTAGGCCTGACCTTTACCACAGTACCCCAGCCCTTTAACATTTTGCAAAACATGGATGACAACTCATTTTATGCACATTTTTTTAAGTAAAAAAAATTGACATAATTAGATCAAATAGCCATGCAAAGGGTTAAGATAGGGAAAAAAAACTTTTCATGTTTTCTATTTGTACAAAAGTATTAAGGACTGAAGTTGATTGAGAGATATGAGCAAAAAAAAAAAACAATAATAATAATAAAAAAATGTGCATGCCATATAAATAATTCTAGTAATAGTTTAGTTATTTTGAACATGCATAACAAAGTTACATCAAAGAATATCACATGTTTACCTGCACAACTCAACAAGTATAAAAAAGTATTTGGAAGAAGCAGAACTTATTTACTCTTACCCTCCTCCATATTTGAGCAACTACACAGTAGAACAGACCTGGGCAAAATACGGCCCGCGGGCAACATGCGGCCCATTAAGATTTTCAATCCGGCCCGCTGGACGTTGTACATAATTTCTTCCGACCATTCAAATCAAAACTGTAGCTGCCATTATGATGTGTAGTGATGACCGTAAGTTTTGAACTATACAAAGTATTTCAATTGGTCGAAATCTGCACTTTTGGGTGTTATAGGGGTTATTACGGTAATCTACGTCACAGCAGCTCAGACCAGGAACAAAGCAGAGTGGGCGGGGTTTTATTCAGAGCAGCCAGCCCCAAACGCATGTGTCAGGAACAGATGCGGAAGCAGATTTTTACATGATAATATATCATATTGTTGGTGTTAATTCCCTTTGCATTCATATTTTGCTGTTTGTTACATTTTTGTTGTATTTTGCTTGATTGTTAAAGATACACAACTATGGAGGAGCTGCTCTGAGAAGTAAAAGAGGAGCAATGTTCATATGTTGTTAGTATTCAGTGTTTTATTGTTCATAGTTAATATTGTAAATCCCACTTTCATGTACATTTTAAAATGTTAAAGTACCAATGATAGTTACACACACACTAGGTGTGGCGAAATTATTCTCTGCATGTGACCCATCACCCTTGATCACCCCCTGGGAGGTGAGGCGAGCAGTGGGCAGCAACGGTGGCCGCGCCCGGGAATACTTGTTGGTGATTTAACCCCCAATTCCAACCCTTGATGCTGAGTGCCAAGCATGGGTCCCATTTTTATAGTCTTTGGTATGACTCGGCCGGGGTTTGAACTCACATTGGGTGTCCCATTCAGTAAAAAACTGTAAAATTAAATTAAGTTTTTTTGAGGTGGTCTGTCATAACGTTTCTAGAACTCTATCAGACATTGTGACTTTTGGTATTAGTGTTTCTGAAAAAAAGGGACCCCAACACACATACTGTACAGCAGATTTGTGTGTACATATCATTTATACACATTGGCCCCCCAGACACATTTTTTCTCTCAATTGTTTCTGGGCTACTTCTTTTGTCAAAGTTACACATTTCAGGAAAAATAGCTCTGTTTTGTAAAACAGTGTTTTTCAACCACTGTGTGAGATCCAGTCTGGTATGCCGTGGGAGATCATCTAATTTCACCTATTTGGGTTAAAAATATTTTATGCAAACCAGTAATTATAGTCTGCAAATTATGTGTTGTTGTTGAGTATCGGTGCTGTCTAGAGCTCGGCAGAGTAACCGTTAATACTCTTCCATATCAGTAGGTGGCAGCCGCTAGTTAATTGCTTTGTAAATGTCGGGAACAGCGGGAGGCAGGGTGCAGGTAAAAAGGTGTCTAATGCTTAAACCAAAAATAAAGAAAAGGTGAGTGCCCCTAAGAAAAGGCATCAAAGCTTAGGGAAGGCTATGCAGAACGAAACTAAAACTGAACTGGCTACAAAGTAAACAAAAACAGAATGCTGGACGACAGCAAAGACTTACTGTGGAGCAAAGACGCGGTCCACCATGTACATCCGGATAAAAACAACTGAAATATTCTTGATTGCTGAAACAAAGTAGATGTGGGAAATATTCAAAGGAAGACATGAAACTGCTACAGGAAAATACCAAAAAAGAGAAAAAGCCACCAAAATAGGAGCGCAAGACAGAACTAAAACACTACACACAGGAAAACAGCAAAAAACTCAAAATAAGTCACGGAGTGATGTGACAGGTCGTGACAGTACTTTGAGACAAGAGCTATATTGATGCATGCTTGGTTATGGTTTACAGTCATATCCAACAATTGCGACAACGACTTTTTACTGTCAACTGAGTTTCGTTTTTTAATGATTTCTGCTGGTGGTGTGCCTACGGATTTTTTCAACGCAAAAAATGTGCCTCGGCTCAAAAAACTTTGAAAAACACTGGTGTAAAACACAGCAGAGGACACTAGTTTTAAGGAGGATATATAAGGTTACCATGCCTTTATATGGAAATATTAGGGCTGTGAATCTTTGGGTGTCACACGATTCGATTCAATATCGATTCTTGGGGTCACGATTCGATTCAAAATCGATTTTTTTTTTCAGTTCAACACGATTCTCGATTCAAAAGCGATTTGTTCCCGATTCAAAAGGATTCTCTATTCATTCAATACATAGGATTTCAGCAGGATCTACCCCAGTCTGCTGACATGCAAGCAGAGTAGTAGATTTTTGTAAAAAGCTTTTATAATTGTAAAGGACAATGTTTTATCAACTGATTGCAATAATGTAAATTTGTTTGAACTATTAAATGAACCAAAAATATGACTTATTTTATCTTTGTGAAAATATTGGACACAGTGTGTTGTCAAGCTTATGAGATGCGATGCATCATTTATTATTTTTTTTATAAATGTCTAATGATAATGTCAATGAGGGATTTTTAATCACTGCTATGTTGAAATTGTAACTAATATTGATACTGTTGTTGATAATATTCATTGTTGTTTCACTACTTTTGGTTTGTTCTGTGTCGTGTTTGTGTCTCCTCTCAATTGCTCTGTTTATTGCAGTTCTGAGTGTTGCTGGGTCGGGTTTGGTTTTGGAATTGGATTGCATTGTTATGGTATTGTTTTGTATTGTTTTGTTGGATTGATTAATTAAAAAAAATCTTTAAAAAAATAAATAAATACAAAATAAATCGATTTTTTTTTTTTTTTTTTTTTAATTATTTTTTAATAATGTCCTGCCCAGCTTCTCGGGCAAAACATATAGCAGATGTAGATGCCCATATCGGCTGTTCAGATTTACTTTACAAAAGAGAAGTGTAGGATACTTCTAATACTAATAAATCAATTTTTTAAAAATGAGAATCGATTCTGAATCGCACAACGTCAGAATCGTGATTTGAATTCGAATCGATTTTTTCCCACACCCCTAGGAAATATGATACGAATGTGTAATATTAAGTTAAAAGGAAGGGTTTAACAAATAAAGATATGTTTTTTCGTAACAAACCAAAAGTTCTGTACTGATTTCCCTCTTGGTACACATTTCAAGTGAGTAAAGTATACATTTACCGCTAGTCCACAAGCCCGAGTAGTACGTCTAAAAATGAAATAAATGTTGGGCTATATTTTTTTGAGAATTGTACTTATTCAGGGGTGTCGGATTGGTTTCCATTGAGGGCCACATTGCAGTTCTGACTGCTCTCAGAGGGCCGCATGTTACAATGAATATATATGAATTATAATATGGAATCGCCTCATTATGTTTGTCCACAATTCCCTATGGAGCTCCATTTTTTACACACAAATTGATGGCTAAACGTACTTGCTTTTGAAATCACAAGTGAGGGGGACAAGCATGCAAAAATGTTAGGAAAATATGTTAATAATACAGAGGCATTGCAACTTCTTCCAACAAGGACCACATAATAAACAGTCAATAGTATGTGGTAACAATTTTGATATATTTTGATTTTGTAAAAAAATGCTAAACATACAGTAGAGGCCAAAAGTTTGGACACACCTTCTCCTCATTCAACGTGTTTTCTTTATTTTCATGAGTATTTACATTGTAGATTGTCACTGAAGGCATCACAACTATGAATGAACACATGTGGAGTTATGCACTTAACAAAAAAATAGCCACCATTTGCTCTGATTACTGCTTTGCACACTCTTGGCATTCTCTCGATGAGCTTCAAGAGGTAGTCACCTGAAATGGTTTTCACTTCACAGGTGTCGTAGTTTTGATGCCTTCAGTGACAATCTACAATGTAAATAGTCATGAAAATAAAGAAAACGCATTGAAATGAGAAGGTATATATATATATATATATATATATATATATATATATATATATATATATATATATATATATATATATATATATATATATATATATATATATATATATATATATATATATATATATATATAAACAGGCCTGTAGAGATGAAGTAGTCTTGTGATTTTTTTCCCCACACATACATATATATATATATATATATATATACCGTATATTACCAAATAAACATTGAAATGAAATGAGAACGTGTGGCCTGTACTGTATATATATATATATATATATATATATATATATATACATATATATATATATATATATATATATATATATATATATATATATATATATATATATATATATATATATATACATATATATATATATATATATATATATATATATATATATATATATATATATATATATATATATATATATATATATATATATATACATATATACACTACCGTTCAAAAGTTTGGGGTCACCCAAACAATGTTGTGGGATAGCCTTCATTTCTAAGAACAAGAATAGACTGTCGAGTTTCAGATGAAAGTTCTCTTTTTCTGGCCATTTTGAGCGTTTAATTGACCCCACAAATGTGATGCTCCAGAAACTCAATCTGCTCAAAGGAAGGTCAGTTTTGTAGCTTCTGTAACGAGCTAAACTGTTTTCAGATGTGTGAACATGATTGCACAAGGGTTTTCTAATCATCAATTAGCCTTCTGAGCCAATGAGCAAACACATTGTACCATTAGAACACTGGAGTGATAGTTGCTGGAAATGGGCCTCTATACACCTATGCAGATATTGCAGCAAAAACCAGACATTTGCAGCTAGAATAGTCATTTACCACATTAGCAATGCATAGAGTGTATTTCTTTAAAGTTAAGACTAGTTTAAAGTTATCTTCATTGAAAAGTACAGTGCTTTTCCTTCAAAAATAAGGACATTTCAATGCGACCCCAAACTTTTGAACGGTAGTATATATATATATATATAGTTATGTACTTAACAAAAAAAAGGTGAAATAACTGAAAACATCTTTTATATTCTAGTTTCTTCAAAATAGCCACCCTTTGCTCTGATTACTGCTTTGCACACTCTTGGCATTCTCTCGATGAGCTTCAAGAAGTAGTCACCTGAGGTTTTCACTTCACAGGTGTCGTAGTTTTGATGCCTTCAGTGACAATCTACAATGTAAATAGTCATGAAAATAAAGAAAATGCATTGAAATGAGAAGGTGTGGCCTGTACTGTGTGAATATATATATATATATATATATATATATATATATATATATATATATATATATATATATATATATATATATATATATATATATATATATATATATATATATATACATATAGATATATAGTTATGTACTTAACAAAAAAAAGGTGAAATAACTGCAAACATGTATTGTATTCTAGTTTCTTCAAAATAGCCACACTTTGCTCTGATTACTGCTTTGCACACTCTTGGCATTCTCTCGTCTCTCGATGAGCTTCAAGCACACATGTGAAGTCAAAACCATTTCAGGTGACTACCTCTTGAAGCTCATCGAGAGAATGCCAAGAATGTGCAAAGCAGTACTTAGAGCAAAGTGTGGCTATTTTGAAGAAACTAGAATATAAAATATGTTTTCAGTTATTTCACCTTTTTTTGTTAAGTACATAACCCCACATGTGTTCATTCATAGTTGTGATGCCTTCAGTGACAATCGACAATGTAAATTGGGGCGGTATAGCTCGGTTGGTAGAGTAGCCGTGCCAGCAACATGAGGGTTCCAGGTTCGATCCCCGCTTCTGCCATCCTAGTCACTGTCGTTGTGTCCTTGGGCAAAACACTTTACCCACCTGCTCCCAGTGCCACCCACACTGGTTTGAATGTAACTTAGATATTGCAAATCTTTGTGTTTAGTTTTTATTTACGAATTACACAACGTGCCAACTTCACTGGTTTTGGGTTTTGTAAAAATGAACCAAAACCGTGGCCTTAAGGGCCTACTGAAATGTTTTTTTTTTATTTAAACGGGGATAGCAGATCCATTCTATGTGTCATACTTGATCATTTCGCGATATTGCCATATTTTTGCTGAAATTATTTAGTAGAGAACATCGACGATAAAGTTTTGGTCTCTGATAAAAAAGCCTTGCCTGTACCGGAAGTAGCGTGACGTCGCAGGTTGAAGGGCTCCTCACATTTCCCCATTGTTTACACCAGCAGCGAGAGCGATTCGGACCGAGAAAGTGACGATTACCCCATTAATTTGAGCGAGGATAAAAGATTTGTGGATGAGGAACGTGAGAGTGAAGGACTAGAGTGCAGTGCAGGACATATCTTTTTTCGCTCTAACCGTAACTTAGGTACAAGGGTTCACACTCTCTCCTTCTTCTATTGTGGTTCACAGATTTGTATTTTAAACCCCCTCGGATACTATATCCTCTTGAAACTGAGAGTCGAGAACGCGAATTGGACATTCACAGTGACTTTTATCTCCACAACAATACATCGGCAAAGCACTTCAGCTACTGAGCTAACGTGATAGCATTGGGCTTAACTGCAGATAGAAACAAAAGAAATAAACCCCTGACTGGAAGGATAGACAGAAAATCAACAATACTATTAAACCATGGACATGTAACTACACGGTTAATGCTTTCCAGCCTGGCGAAGCTTAACAATGCTGTTGCTAACGACGCCATTGAAGCTAACTTTGCTACGGGACCTCGTCAGAGCTATGATAAAAACATTAGCGCTCCACCTACGCCAGCCAGCCCTCATCTGCTCATCAACAGCCGTGCTCACCTGCGTTCCAGCGATCGACGGAGCGACGAAGGACTTCACCCGATCATAGATGCGGTCGGCGGCTAGCGTTGGATAGCTCGTCTGCTATCCATCTCAAAGTCCTCCTGGTTGTGTTGCTGTAGCCAGCCGCTAATACATCGATCCCACCTACAGCTTTCTTCTTTGCAGTCTTCATTGTTCATTAAACAAATTGCAAAAGATTCACCAACACAGATGTCCAGAATACTGTGGAATTGTGCGATGAAAACAGAGCTTTTTGTATTGGATACAATGGTGTCCGAATACTTCCGTTTCAACGATTGACGTCACGCGCATGCGTCATCATACATAGACGTTTTCAACCGGAAGTTTCGCAGGAAATTTAAAATTGCACTTTATAAGTTAACCCGGCAGTATTGGCATGTGTTGCAATGTTAAGATTTCATCATTGATATACAGTATAAACTATCAGACTGCGTGGTCGGTAGTAGTGGGTTTCAGTAGGCCTTTAATACCAAGGTACGGACCTTACAGTATCAACCAGTCAAACGATGCCTGGTACAAAGAATAGGAATGCAACTTCACTTTGTTTACAATCCAATCACCCGCGGGCATCTTCAATATGCCAAGTCAGCACATAGGCGACAGATATGAATGCAGATTATTGAAGCATGTCTTTGCTTATTAGAGCACGTTTAACAGTCTTTGACTGTTTGACTGACCCCCACATCAACATCAGTCAAAACGGGTTTCCTTTGCGTGATTCACGAGCCTACAAACTTGCCAAAGTCTCCGCTTTCTACAAACAGCAACAACAGGCCAGTAAAGCTGTCAGGGCCAAACTGAATTTACGTGCAACCACTTTAAACAGTCTGACTAAACGCAAAGTGAGTTTTGGGTGGGGAAAGTATGACATTGTGTGTGTGTGTGCGTGTAGGTGTGTGTGTCTTAACAAACTCGAAAAGCAACTATGGGGCGGGACATCAAACTAAGCGGATCCTGTTGCTGGCGCCCTTGCTGTTAATCCATCAGTGATATTGATTTCCAGTTGATCGTCAGGCCTTCTAATGATGTTCACCTTCAGGGCCACACCGATTGATTCACGGTGAGGACTTGATCCATAAGTGGTAATGTGATCCATGAAACAGCGATGCGCAATTATCCTCCACGTTACGCTCTAATGGGAACTGGTGAGGTCTATAAGGGATCAGTTCAATGAACAAATAAACTATAGGACAGGGACGTTTACATTGCTGGTTAAAACACAACAATATGTAAAAGTGTTCAATTAAAATGGTGTCTACATAAAAAACCCAAAACCAGTGAAGTTGGCACGTTGTGTAAATCATGAATAAAAACAGAATACCTGTATTCCTATATTCAATTGAAAGGAATGCAAAGACAAAATACTTAGCATTCGAACTGGAACACTTCATTTTTTGCAAATATTAGCTCATTTTGGAATCTGATGCCTGCAGCATGTTTCAAAAAAGACTGACAAAGTTGAGGAATGCTCATCAAACACTTATTTGGAACATCCCACAGGTGAACGGGCTAATTGGGAACAGGTGGGTGCCATGATTGGGTATATAATCAGCTTCCGTGAAATGCTCAGTCATTCACAAACAAAGAAGGGGCGAGGGTCACCACTTTGTGAACAAATGCGTAAGCAATATGTCGAAGAGTTTAAGAAGAACATTTCTCAACCAGCTATTGCAAGGAAATTAGGGATTTCACCATCTACGGTCTGTAATATCATCAAAAGGTTCCTAAAATCTGGAGAAATAAACGTAACATTGAATGCCCGTGACCTTCAAACCCTCAGGCGGTACTGCATCAAAAAAACGACATCAGTGTGTAAAGGATATCACCACATGGGCTCAGTAACACTTCAGAAAACCACTGTCGGTAACTACAGTATGTCGCTATATCTGTAAGTGCAAGTTAAAACTCTACTATGCAAAGCGAAAGCCATTTATCAACAACACCCAGAAATGCCGCCGGCTTCGCTGGGCCCGAGCTCATCTAAGATGGACTGATGCAAAGTGGAAAAGTGTTCTGTGGTCTGACGAGTCCACATTTCAAATTGTTTTTGGAAACTGTGGACGTCGTGTCCTTTGGAACGAAAAGGAAAAGAACCATCTGGATTGTTATAGGTGCAAATTTCAAAAGCCAGCATCTGCGATGGTATGGGGGTGTATTAGTGCCCAAGGCATGGGTAACTTACACATCTGTGAAGGCACCATTAAAGCTGAAAGGTACATACAGGTTTTGGAGCAACATATGTTGCCATCCAAGCAACGTTGTCATGGACGCCCCTGCTTATTTCAGCCAGACAATGCCAAGCCACGTGTTCTGCATGTGTTACAACAGCGTGGCTTCGTAGTAAAAGAGTGTGGGTAGTAGACTGGCCTGCCTGTCGTCCATTGAAATTATGTGGCGCTATATGAAGCCTGAAATACCACAACGGAGACCCCGGACTGTTGAACAACTTAAGCTGTACATCAAGCAAGAATGGGAAAAAATTCCACCTAAAAAGCTTAAGAAATTGGTCTTCTCAGTTCCCAAACGTTTACTGAGTGTAGTTAAAAGGAAAGGCCATGTAACACAGTGGAAAAATGTCCCTGTGACAACTTTTTGGCAATGTGTTGCTGCCATTCAATTCCAAGTTAATGATTATTTGCAAAAAAATGATGTTTCTCAGTTGGAACATTAAATATCGTGTCTTTGCAGTCTATTCAATTGAATATAAGTTGAAAAGGATTTGCAAATCATTGTATTCCGTTTTTATTTACCATTTACACAACGTGCCAACTTCACTGGTTTTGGGTTTTGTATTAGAGGGCACCCGTGACAATAGGGATAAGGACACTGTGTATCGTGTTTCACACTTCGTTGCGGTCGTTGTGACCCCAAGATGCTAAGACAGGAGACAGCGTGCATGTCAAACTATATTCACGTATAACGAAGCATGATTGGGCTTGGCGAGTGTGACCAAACGGAGGCAGGTGTGTCTATCCTGACAGTGGCGAAAAAGGGGAAGTGCGCAAGAAGTGGAGCAAACAGTGAGGAAGAAGCACTGAGAATAACTAAACTCATAAGTAGAGGGAAAACACTGTGCTAAGTATGACCTGTGCGGGCAGGTCATGACATAGTGTACTGTACTGTGTACAGGCTTTGTATGGCCCCAATTTTGGTATTTAATATTACATATGCATTCATTTTATTCGATACCCGAAGGGCCTCCACCCCACCCTAAACATAACTTTATCGCACCACATACACACACTCCCTTATGTTTGCATGCACTACAAGGACGGGAGTGGAAGAAGTGTCAAAAGATGGAGCTAACTGTTTTAATGACATTTAGACTTCACTAGTGCAACAACAACGCCGGAATTGTGTTCCATTAAAAAACGTCCGACCGAAACTCTCTAATAACTGAAGTTCCTTGGTTGAATAATATAAACTCACAACACCGGTATGTTTTAGCCCTTTAATGGCGAGTGTACTGTCAGATATAAGTAAGAACTTTACACTACTTTATATTAGAAATGGTGACAGCGGAGGATGAATGTCCCATAACAAGAAGATAGAGAAAAAGAAGAAGCTTATCAACTACGGGACTAATCGACGCCACAGACTACAAAGGCGGACGGGTGCACATTTTCAGGACTTATGCAGATCCGAAACACAGCTCAGCATGAACCAGAAGGCAGAGGTGTGGACTCGAGTCACATGACTTGGACTCGAGTCAGACTCGAGTCATGAATTTGATGACTTTAGACTCGACTTGACAAAATGTAAAGAGACTTGCAACTCGACTTAGACTTTAACATCAATGACTTGTGACTTCACTTGGACTTGAGGCTTTTGACTTGACATGACTTGCTACTTTCCCCAAAACCCAAACCTTAAAAAGTTATTTGGGAGCGCTCCGTATCTTTCATTTTGTACGTCTGTGTCTATAAGCGTGTGTGCTGCGTGTCAGCGTGTGTGCTGTCAGTACAACAGCCAATCAAATTAGATCTACGTTGTTTTCATCACACAGCTCTCATCCAATCCAATTGCAGGACAACCACCGAACATGAGTTGTCAAACAATGCGGCAGTGAGAAACAATTATGCCAAAGTTGGTTTCGTTCGGGTATAAAAACTACGACTTGGTCAACAAAAAACGAATTGCCGTATGCAAATCACGTAGTTCGAATATTACAGACGGAGACGCAACAACTTCCAACTTCGTTCGACATTTGAAGTTGCACAAAGAAGGGTAAGTTTTGAATGTAAGATAACGTTTATTGGCTAAGTAACATGACTTTTATTCAGTGAGGCTGTAAACTCACTGCTAACGTTATAACCATAGACATCTTATAAGGGTACGCAGCATTGAGCGCTACTGCCTACTGGCGCAGACGAGACGCGGAGCCGCCATCTTGGAGTGGTGATCCGCTCCACTCAGTGCAATTCATTTGGCAGGAGCAATGAACTGTCAGCAAATTTAATTCATCTTACCTCACTGAATACCACTGATTTTCACGCTTTTTTTTGTCATACGTGTAGCAATGATAACGGACACATGTTTTGGCGTTTTTATTATTCATAGTTAGCTTAACAGTAATATAATATTCTTATACGCTATAAGTGACCAGACGTCCGAGATCAAAACTGGGAATATAATCCCAGAGAAGGGGGGAAAAACGGTCAGCTATTTTTAAGTTGAAGGAACAATATGATTAGATTATATTTACATGCGTATATCCTACATAAACAATGTATGAATACATTAGATATCTATATATTTTAGGGACCTATAGACTGTAACTCTGTTGCTGCAGCAGCAGAGAGTTTATTCTGTCTTGACACTTTGTATTGATATTTTGTATTACATTCTTCCCTTAAATGATAATGTTTACAGTGATTGTTTTATATCTATTTTTTATGTATGTCGCTTTGGATAAAAGCGTCTGCCAAATACTTAAACATATATAAACACCTGAAAGTCTTTATATCAGCTAAAACCACCAATCTGTTTCACTGGATTCAGAATAAAACCAAATGCTGTCTTACCCAACAATGTTAGTATTTGAATAGTGTTACTTGAAGACTTATTCCTGGTTACAATTATACTGTTAAGAAAGTATTGTCTTATTCCTTCCCTAAAATGAGAATGCATCATAATCAGTGGCGGCTGGTGAATTTTGTTTTAGGTGGGGCTGAAAGTTTGTAAACCAAACCCCTGTAGGGGGGTCATCCTCCCCTGGAAGATTTCTTTGTGATTCTCACATACAAATATTGAAGATCTTTGCTCCTTCTCAACTTTGTGGTAATGTTATTTTCATAAAATACAACCAATAGTATGTTAATGTTTGTTTTTGCAAATGTGTTTATTCTGTAAAGGAATGAGTTAAAGGCCTACTGAAATGAATTTTTTTTATTTAAACGGGGATAGCAGATCTATTCTATGTGTCATACTTGATCATTTCGCGATATTGCCATATTTTTGCTGAAAGGATTTAGTATAGAACAACGACGATAAAGATTGCAACTTTTGGTATCTGATAAAAAAAAAGGCTTGCACCTACCGGAAGTAGCGTGACGTAGTCAGTTGAACATATACGCAAAGTTCCCTATTGTTTACAATGATGGCCGCATGAAGTGAGAGAGATTCGGACCGAGAAAGCGACAATTTCCCCATTAATTTGAGCGAGGATGAAAGATTTGTGGATGAGTAAAGTGCAAGTGAAGGACTAGTGGGGAGTTGAAGCTATTCAGATAGGGAAGATGCTGTGAGAGCCGGGGGTGACCTGATATTCAGCTGGGAATGACTACAACAGTAAATAAACACAAGACATATATATACTCTATTAGCCACAACACAACCAGGCTTATATTTAATATGCCACAAATTAATCCTGCATAAAAACACCTGCGTGTTTGTTATGCTAGCTCCTAGCTCCTCTGCTAGCTCCTAGCTCCATAGAACACGCCAATACAATTCAAACACCTGATCAACACACACAATCACTCAGCCCAAAAGACCGTTTACCTAACCCAAGGTTCATAAAGCTTATATATTTTTAAAAAGTTACGTACGTGACGCGCACATACGGTCAAGTTATCGAATGTTTAGCAGCCAAGGCTGCATACTCACGGTACCTGATATTCAGATGGGAATGACTACAACAGTAAATAAACACAAGACATATATATATACTATATTAGCCACAACACAACCAGGCTTATATTTAATATGCCACAAATTAATCCTGCATAATAACACCTGCGTGTTTGTTATGCTAGCTCCTAGCTCCTCTGCTAGCTCCTAGCTCCATAGAACACGCCAATACAATTCAAACACCTGATCAACACACACAATCACTCAGCCCAAAAGACCGTTCACCTAACCCAAGGTTCATAAAGCTTATATATTTTTAAAAAGTTACTTACGTGACGCGCACGTACGGTACGGTACGTGTTATGCTAGCTCCTAGCTCCTCTGCTAGCTCCTAGCTCCATAGAACACGCCAATACAATTCAAACACATGATCAACACACACAATCACTCAGCCCAAAAGACCGTTCACCTAACCCAAGGTTCATAAAGCTTATATATTTTAAAAAAGTTACGTACATACGCAAAAAAAAGCCAAAGCTGCATACTCACAGTAGCACGTCCGCGTCTTTGTCATCCAAATCAAAGTAATCCTGGTAAGAGTCTGTGTTGTCCCAGTTCTCTACAGGCGTCTGTGTATCCAAGTCAAATGTCCTCCTGGTTAGAGTCTCTGTTATCCGAGTTCTTCCATCTTGACTGCATCTTTCGGGAATGTAAACAAAGAAGCGCCGGCTGTGTACTGTTGTGGCTGACTACGTTCGAAAAATACGTCCATTTCGCACCGACAACTTTCTTCTTTGCTTGCTCAGCTTCCTTCTTCATAATGCAATGAACATGATTGAAACAGATTCACGAACACAGATGTCCAGAATACTGTGGAATTATGAAATGAAAACAGAGCTTTTTCGTATTGGCTTCAATGTGGAAGGCATACCCGTGTTCGCCGGGCTACGTCACGCGCATACGTCATCCTCAGAGGCGTTTCGAACCGGAAGTTTAGCGGCAAATTTAAAATGTCACTTTATAAGTTAACCCGGCCGTATTGGCATGTGTTATAATGTTAAGATTTCATCATTGATATATAAACTATCAGACTGCGTGGTCGGTAGTAGTGGGTTTCAGTAGGCCTTTAAATGTTTAAAATTGTTTAAACTGTTATTAAACTGGTTAATAGTGCTATTATGAATTGCAATGTCAGCACTATTTTTTTTCCTGCAATTTCAAATGCACTTGTTTTAATAAATAAATACAGCGTTTTAAAAGCATACACAATCTGTGTAAAAATATTAGTCTGTGGTTAAAAGGACTTGGAAGGACTCGAAACTCAAAATGCAGGACTTGGGACTTGACTTGAGACTTTCTAGTCTTGACTTTGGACTTGACTCGGGACTTGCCTGTCTTGACTCGGGACTTGACTCGAGACTTGAGGGCAAAGACTTGAGACTTACTTGTGACTTGCAAAGCAATGACTTGGTCCCACCTCTGCCAGAAGGTAAGAACAGTTGCTTGTGCATAATATTGCGAAACAAAACGCCAAATGATATGTCTTACCTTATAGACACACCATAATAATACTCGTATGTTGAAGCACAGTACAATCCATCAAGCGGTGCGGCTTCATAGCTTACCAAAGTCATACTAGAACATGTTGATAGATTTTTGAGCGCCGTGTGTAATGTTCTATATTTTCAATGGAACATATAAAATGTTGGTGTTGTTTACTTGAGTCATATTGCAGTCTACACTAGAGATGTCCGATAATGGCTTTTTTGCCGATATCCGATATTCCGATATTGTCCAACTCTTAATTACCGATTCCCATATCAACCGATACCGGTATATACAGTCGTGCAATTAACAGATTATTATGCCTAATTTTGATGTGATGCCCCGCTGGATGCATTAAACAATGTAACAAGGTTTTCCAAAATAAATCAACTCAAATTATGGAAAAAAATGCCAACATGGCACTGCCATATTTATTATTGAAGTCACAAAGTGCTTTTTTTTTTTAACATGCCTCAAAACAGCAGCTTGGAATTTGGGACATGCTCTCCCTGAGAGGAGGTTGAGGTGGGCGGGGTTGGGGGAGCGGGGTTGAGGTGGGTGTAGCGGGGGGTGTATATTGTAGCGTCCCGGAAGAGTTAGCGCTGCAAGGGGTTCTGGGTATTTGTTCTGTTGTGTTTATGTTGTGTTACGGTGCGGATGTTCTCCCGAAATGTGTTTGTCATTCTTGTTTGGTGTGGCGCATATTTGTAACAGTGTTCAAGTTGTTTATACGGCTACCCTCAGAGTGACCTGTATGGCTGTTGACCAAGTATGCCTTGCATTCACTTGTGTGAGTGAAAAGCCGTAGATATTATGTGACTGGGCTGGCACGCCCCCAATATTGTTGTCTGATTGGAAATCGGGAAAAATTCGGATGACTGGGAGACGCAACTGCTCTGTACTTCTCCCTACGTCCGTGTACCACTCCGTACATCGGTGTTTTAAAAAGCCATACATTTTACTTTTTGAAACCGATACCGATAATTTCCGATATTAACTTTTTAAAGCATTTATCGGCCGATAATATCGGCATTTCGATATCATCGGACATCTCTAGTCTACAGGTATCTCTTATGTGTGACTGCCATCATAATGAGTCGACACGTATCTCTTATGTGTGACTGCCATCTACTGGTCACACTATTTATTAATAATAATAATGGATTAGATTTTATATCGCGCTTTTCTATTGTTAGATACTCAAAGCGCTCACAGAGAAGTGGGAACCCATCATTCATTCACACCTGGTGGTGGTAAGCTACATTTGTAGCCACAGCTGCCCTGGGGTAGACTGACGGAAGTGAGGCTGCCAGTTTGCGCCTACGGCCCCTCCGACCACCACCTACCATTCATGAAGTGTCCTGCCCAAGGACACAACGGCAGCGATTTTTTTTTTTGGATGGTAAGAGGCGGGGAGCGAACCTGCAACCCTCAGGTTTCTGGCACGGTTGCTCTACCCACTACGCCACGCCGTCCCTTATACCATGTACCAAGTAAAATAGCTTCGAGGTCGGTAGGCACAACCAGAATTATTCCGTACATTAGGCGCACCGGGTTATAAGGCGCACTGTCGAGTTTTGAGAAAATGAAAGGATGTTAAGTGCGCCATATAGTCCGAAAAACAGACACTATATATATTTCACAAAAAAACGTTGTGTCAGGTTTGTACTATAAGTGGTAAAGCATATGATTATTATTCATTAGTATCACAATTTCAGGTTTTTCTCATTATATTAGATGTCTGTGCTCTTTTTTCTATTATATTTTTTCTTTATATTTTTTAGTTTTGTGTTGACAATATGAGGCGGGCCAAAAACATGAGGTGGATGCTGAAAATGGCCCACAGTGCCACACTTTGGACACCTCCTTTAGACAGTTGCGTTGCCTTTGGGTGCAAATTAGACTGAGGGAAATTTCGACAATTGGCCAAAATGTGAAAAGAAATTGCGGGGATCCGTACATCAGGCGCACCGGGTTATAATAGACACACTGTCCATCCATCCATCCATCCATCTTCAACCGCTTATCCGGAATCGGGTCGCGGGGACAACAGCTCCAGCAAAAACCCCCAGACTTCCCTCTCCAGAGCAACATTTGCGACTTCCTCCTGGGGAATCCCGAAGCGTTCCCAGGCCAGAGAGGAGATGTAATCCCCCCATCTGGTCCTTGGCCTGCCGCGGGGCCTCCTCCCAGTGGGACGTGCAACGAGGACCTCCCTAGGGAGACGCTCGTGAGGCATCCGCACGAGATGCCCGAACCACCTAAGCTGGCTCCTTTCCAAGCGAAGGAGCAGCGGCTCTACTCCGAGTCTCTCTCGGGTGACTGCACTTCTCACCCTATCTCTAAGGGAGATGCCAGCCACCCTTCTGAGGAAACTCATTTCGGCCGCTTGTATCCGCGATCTTATTCTTTCGGTCATTACCCACACTTCATGACCATAGGTGAGAGTAGGAATGTAGATAGCTCGGTAGACCGAGAGCTTTGCCTTCTGGCTCAGCTCCCGTTTCGTCACAACAGTGCGGCAGAGAGACTGCAATACTGCCCCAGCTGCTCCGATTCTCCGGCTGATTTCCTTCTCCATCTTTCCCTCACTCGTGAACAAGACCCCGAGATACTTAAACTCCTCCACCTGGGACAGAGTCCTGTCCCCTACCCGGACTGTACAAACCATCGGTTTCCTGCTGAGAACCATGGCCTCAGATTTGGAGATGCTGATCCTCATTCCAGCCGCTGAACACTCGGCTGCGAACCGATCCAGTGAGAGCTGAAGGTCACGAACCGAAGGTGCCATCAGGACCACATCATCTGCAAACAGCAGTGACGCAACCTTTAGCCCCCCGAGACGTATACCCTCTCCGCCATGGCCACGACTCCGCCTAGAAATCCTGTCCATGAAAATCACAAACAGGATAGGTGACAGAGCGCAGCCCTGGCGGAGACCAACCCCCACTGGAAACGGATCCGACTTACATCCAAGCACCCGGACACAACTCTCGCTTTGGTTGTACAGAGATTGGATGGCCCTCAGCAGGGTTCCCCTCACTCCGTACTCCCTCAGCACCTCCCACAAGATCTCCCGAGGGAGGCGGTCATACGCCTTCTCCAAATCCACAAAACACATGTAGACCGGATAGGCATACTCCCAGGCCCTCTCCAGGATTCCCGCAAGCGTAAAGAGTTGGTCAGTTGTTCCACGACCAGGACGGAATCCACATTGCTCCTCTTGAATCTGAGGTTCGACTATCGGCCGGACCCTCCTTTCCAGTACCTTGGCGTAAACTTTCCCAGGGATGCTGAGTAGTGTGATACCCCTGTAATTAGCACACACCCTCTGGTCCCCCTTTTTGAAAAGGGGAACCACCACCCCAGTCTGCCACTCCCTCGGCACTGTCCCAGACTTCCACGCAATGTTAAAAAGGCGTATCAACCAAGACAGCCCATCAACACCCAGAGCCTTCAGCATTTCTGGACGGATCTCGTCAACCCCCGGAGCTTTGCCACTGTGGAGTTGTCTAACTACCTCAGTGACTTCACTCCGAGAGATCGACGTCGATCCCCCATCATCCTCAGGCCCTGCTCCTATCAGGGAGGGTGTGTCTGATGTATTTGGGTTCAGGAGTTCCTCAAAGTGCTCTTTCCAACGCCCTACGACTTCCTCACTTGAAGTCAGCAAAGTCCCATCCTTGCCGTACACAGCTTGGATGGTTCCCTGCTTCCCCCTCCTGAGGTGCCGTATGGTCTTCCAGAACAGCTTTGGTGCCGCCCGATAGTCCTTCTCCATGGATTCCCCGAACTGCTCCCACACCCTCTGCTTAGCCTCGTCCACAGCCACGGCCGCTGCCCTTCGGGCCCGTCGGTACCTTGCAACTGCCTCCGGAGTCCCCCGGGATAACATACCCCGGTAGGACTCCTTCTTCAGTCGGACGGCTTCCCTGACCACCAATGTCCACCAGGGTGTTCGAGGGTTACCGCCCCTTGAGGCACCTAAGACCTTCTGGCCACAGCTCGCATCTGCAGCTTTAGCAATAGAGGCTTTGAACATTGCCCATTCCTGTTCAATGTCCCCAACCTCCACTGGGATGGCAGAGAAGTCCCGCCGGAGGTGGGAGTTGAAGTCCTTCCGGACAGAGGACTCCTCCAAACGTTCCCAGTTCACCCGCACTACACGCTTGGGTTTGCCAGGTCTGTCCAGAAGTTTCCCCCGCCATCTAACCCAACTCACCACCAGATGGTGATCAGTTGACAGTTCAGCCCCTCTCTTCACCCGAGTGTCCAAAACATACGGCCTCAGATCAGCTGATACGATTACAAAATTGATCATTGATCTTTGGCCTAGGGTGCTCTGGTACCAGGTACACCTATGAGCATCCTTATGCTTGAACATGGTGTTTGTTATCGCAAGTCCGTGACTAGCACAGAAGTCCAATAACAATCCACCACTCAGGTTCAGATCAGGGAGACCGTTCCTCCCAATCACGCCAGTCCAAGTATCACTGTCATCGCCCACGTGCGCGTTGAAGTCCCCCAGCAAGACTATGGAATCCCCTGCCGGCCCCCCATACAGGACCCCATGCAAGGTATCCAAGAAGGCACTGTCGAGTTTAGAGAAAATGAAATAATTTTAAGTGCCCCTTATAGTCCAAAAATTACGGTAATTTGGTTGAAACTACACTGCAAAAAGTCAGTGTTCAAAAACAAGAAAAAATATATAAAAATTAGGAGTATTTTATTTGAACTAAGCAAAATTATCTGCCAATAGAACAAGAAAATTTGGCTTGTCAAGACTTTCCAAAACAAGTAAAATTAGCTAACCTCAATGGACCCAAAAATACCTTAAAATAAGTATATTCTCATTAATAACAACTGTACTACTATATGAGTACGTATTTTCTATTGTTTCATTGCAAATAAAACAGCAAAGTCCATTTGGCTGTCATCTGTTTTAATTATGAGACACAATTGTGTCAAAATCATGATTTTTTTTTCATGCTTGAACTAAGAAATTATTACTTTAAAAAGGTAGTTTTATACTTGTCAGTGTTGATGACACAGCTTTGCAACAGTTGACATTCTAGTTTTAAGCATGTTTTACTCAATACAGGTCATACAATTTCAGCAACAAGCTGTAATTTCTTACTGATATCATTTAGGACCAAAACCCTTAAAACAAGTAAACAAATCTGCTTAGTGAGAAGAATGATCTTATCAGACAGAAAATAAGCAAATATCACCCTTATTTTGGATATTTAATCTTTCTTAGATTTCAGTTTTTGCAGTGTAGCTTATAAAACACATATAAAAACCTCAACCTGCATGCAACTTGTAATGCTCCAAGATTTGTGAGAATTAATAATTATATGATTTTACATCTGTTAAATTTCCCTTTACATCATAGTATAGATTATCTGATTAGTGTAGGGTTATTAAATAGTGGATAATAATAGTCATATAAAATAATCATTATAATGTAATGATTATCATTATTAGTGCATCTAATAGAGACGCCTCTCTTCCGAACTTTAATCTAGGTCCCTTGAATGCACCACAAACCTAAATATAACTTTGTCTGATGCTACCACAAATAGATTCATCAGATTTCTACCACTCGTCTATTACCTCATCGTTATGACGTCTGTGTTGAGTGATCAGTGAAGTGGTTGATGCGTGGTTTGAGAACGGACGGAACCATTTTTGTGTTTCTGCTAGGGGGTGTAAGTTGTGTTACACATGCCTAATTTAATGTAAAACAACCTTATGAGTGAACATTTATTTTTATCTGAACTTTTATAACATATTTTAAAAAAACTGAACTATTTACATGAAAGAACACAAATCTTAGTGTGTATATTCTGACTGTGTATATACTGTACTTCATTAAATTAAATGTAAATATATCTATATGTAAAGTGCCAGATTGTGTACGTGCAAATATTTAAGCCTATACTGTTGCTACTTTTATCTTAGGTACAAGAAAGTGTGACATTGTCTGAAATCTAATTCCGAGTGTTGGCAACGGACATAAGCTGATTCTGATATATATATATATATATATATATATATATATATACATATATATATATATATATATATATATATATATATATATATATATATATATATATATATATATATATATATATATATATATAATTTTATTGAGTAAAAATGAGAAAAAAAGATATACTTTTAAAAACAAAAGGTTTGTGTTATTATTATTATTATTTCCTTACCTGGTTAAAAATACTGTGTCATCACTCTATCACAATTTAATTTTCGCATTTATTTTAAAGTAAATGTTTCTAAAATGACGTCTAATATGTATTACAGTGCAGTTGTCCCTCGTTTATCGCTGTTAATTGGTTCTGGACATGAATGCATGGACGTGAATGCATTTCCGCAAAGAAGGACTCATTACCGTATTTTCCGGACTATAAGGCACACTTAAAATCCTTTTTTTTTCCTCAAAACTTGACAGTGCACCTTATAACCCGGTGCGCCTAATGTACGGAATAATTCTGGTTTTGCTTACCAACCTCAAAGCTATTTTATTTGGCACATGGTGTAATGATAAGTGTGACCAGTAGATGGCAGTCACACATGAGGGATACGTGTAGACTGCAATATGACTCAAGTGAACAACACCAACATTTTATATGTTCCATTGAAAATATAGAACATTACACACAGCGCTCAAAAATCTATCAAAATGTTTTAGTAGAACTTTGGTAAGCTATGAAGCCGCACCGCTTGATGGATTGTACTGTGCTTCAACATACGAGTATTATTGTGGTGTGTGTATAAGGTTAGACATATTATCTGGCATTTTGTTTCGCAATATTATGCAAAAGCAACTTTTCTTACCTTCTGGTACCTGCTGATCTGTATTTGGGATCTGCATAAGTCCTGAAAAAGTGCTGACAACGTAGTCGATAAGATTCTTTTGTTTCTCTACCTTCTTGTTATGGGACATTCATCCTCCGCTGTTGCCATTTCTAATATAAAGTAGTGTAAAGTTCTTACTTATATCTGTCAGTAAACTTGCCATGAAAGTGCCAAAACATACCGGTGTGGTGAGTTTACATTATTCACCTAAGGAACTTTAGTTATTAGAGAGTTCTGGTCAGACGGTTTTTCTTTGGACACATTTCCGGCTTTGTTGTTGCACTAGTGAGCCACAGATGAGGAGATGCTGCTCCGTTATTGATTGAAGTAAAGTCTGAATGTCATTAAAACAGTTAGCGTCATCTTTTGACACTTCTTCCACTCCTACACTTCTACACCGCTACAATAAAGATGATGGAGAAAAGACGCTGCCGAAGGTGAGCCACGTAAATAAGACCCGCCCACAAAACGGCGCATCCTGAAGCGACTGTCAGAAAGCGGCTTGAAGATGATCTGTAAAACATCATCTATGCAACATTTTGACTAAAGAACCACAATTACATGTTATCTAGACCACAAGGAAGTATTTTACATTTACAAAATAATAATAATATGACTCCTTTAAAGGCCTACTGAAACCCACTACTACCGACCACGCAGTGTGATAGTTTATATATCAATGATGAAATCTTAACATTATAACACATGCCAATACGGCCGGGTTAACTTATAAAGTGACATTTTAAATTTGCCGCTAAACTTCCGGTTCGAAACGCCTCTGAGGATGACGTATGCGCGTGAATTGGCCCGGCGAACACGGGTATGCCTTCCACATTGAAGCCAATACGAAAAAGCTCTGTTTTCATTTCATAATTCCACAGTACTCTGGACATCTGTGTTCGTGAATCTGTTGCAATCATGTTCATTGCATTATGGAGAAGGAAGCTGAGCAAGCAAAGAAGAAAGTTGTCGGTGCGAAATGGACGTATTTTTCGAACGTAGTCAGCAACAACAGTACACAGCCGGCGCTTCTTTGTTTACATTCCCGAAAGATGCAGTCAAGATGGAAGAACTCGGATAACAGAGACTCTAACCAGGAGGACTTTTGACTTCGATACACAGACGCCTGTAGAGAACTGGGACAACACAGACTCTTACCAGGATTACTTTGATTTGGATGACAAAGACGCAGACGTGCTACTGTGAGTATGCAGCTTTGGCTTCTAAACATTTGATCGCTTGACCGTATGTGCGCAACTTTTTTTTGCGTATGTACGTAACTTTTTTAAAATATATAAGCTTTATGAACCTTGGGTTAGGTGAACGGTCTTTTGGGCTGAGTGATTGTGTGTGTTGATCAGGTGTTTGAATTGTATTGGCGTGTTCTATGGAGCTAGGAGCTAGCAGAGGAGCTAGGAGCTAGCGTAACAAACACGCAGGTGTTTTTATGCAGGATTAATTTGTGGCATATTAAATATGAGCCTGGTTGTGTTGTGGCTAATAGAGTATATATATGTCTTGTGTTTATTTACTGTTGTAGTCATTTCCAGCTGAATATCAGGTCACCCCCGGCTCTCACAGCACCTTCCCTATCTGAATAGCTTCAACTCCCCACTAGTCCTTCACTTGCACTTTACTCATCCACAAATCTTTCATCCTCGCTCAAATTAATGGGGAAATTGTCGCTTTCTCGGTCCGAATCTCTCTCACTTCATGCGGCCATCATTGTAAACAATAGGGAACTTTGCGTATATGTTCAACTGACTACGTCATGCTACTTCCGGTAGGGGCAAGCCTTTTTTTTATCAGATACCAAAAGTTGCAATCTTTATCGTCGTTGTTCTATACTAAATCCTTTCAGCAAAAATATGGCAATATCGCAAAATGATCAAGTATGACACATAGAATAGATCTGCTGTCCCCGTTTAAATAAAAAAAATTCATTTCAGTAGGCCTTTAATGCGCCTTATAATCCGGTGCGCCTTATATATGAAAAAAGATCAAACATATGCCATTCATCGGCAGTGCGCCTTATAATCCGGTGCGCCCTATGGTCCGGAAAATACGGTAATTATAAATCAAATATTTTTATAGCCCGTGCATGAAAAAAAGTTTAAAACCTTCTAAATAAATTTTTCAACATTAGGAGAGCCCTCTGGACATGATTTAACACATATTAGTTCCTGTTACATACTTTTATTCAGCATAGTATTGCTGCCTGAGGCTGAGCCAATCGGTGACCACAATACTGAACTCTTGTTTTTAATTCATTTAGCCATTGTTATGCTTAAAAACAACTAATTTAGGCCCAAAAATGTAGAATATGCTTTAAAAAAAAATGCAACGTAGAAATGCTATGTGATGAGGGATGACTGTATCTACTGTATGCCTAAACTGTTATTACTATTATTTGACATTCAAAGGGAGTGATCTTATCCGTAGTCAAATTCCTGCTGTTTATTTCCTTTATTTGGTCAAACGGAAGGGCAGCGCAGTGGTACAGGGGTTAATGCAGCTGGGATAGGCTCCATCAGGACTGTTATAGGCGCAACGTTCAAAAGCCAGCATCTGTGATGGTATGGGGGTGTATTAGTGCCCAAGGCATGGGTAACTTACACATCTGTGAAGGCACCATTAATGCTGAAAGGTTCATACAGGTTTTGGAGCAACATTTTTGCCATCCATGCAAGGTCTTTTTCATGGACGCCCCTGCTTATTTCAGTAAGGCAATGCCAAGCCACATTCTGCATGTGTTACAACAGCGTGGCTTCATAGTAAAAGAGTGCGGGTACTAGACTGGCCTCCCTGTAGTCCAGACCTGTCTCCCATTGAAAATGTGTGGCGCATTATGAAGCCTAAAATACCACAACGGAGACCCCCCGACTGTTGAACAACTTAAGCTGTACATCAAGCAAGAATGGGAAAGAATTCCACCTGAAAAGCTTCAAAAATTGGTCTCCTCAGTTCCCAAACGTTTACTGAGTGTTGTTAAAAGGAAAGGCCATGTAACACAGTGGTAAAATTGCCCCTTTTTTGCAATGTGTTGCTGCCATTAAATTCTAAGTTAATGATTATTTGCAAAAAATATAATTAAATTTCTCAGTTTGAACATTAAATATCTTGTCTTTGCAGTCTATTCAATTGAATATAAGTTGAAAAGGATTTGCAAATCACTGTATTCTGTTTTTATTTACCATTTACACAACGTGCCAACTTCACTGGTTTTGGGTTTTGTACCTAAGATGTGATGATGGCCAGAGCAATAAAGATCGGAGGATAATTTGTCAAAGTGCTTTACCACAATCAGGCCTGGAATTAATTAGACACGATAAATGAGGGACTACTGTAATTTTACTGTACCATAAAATACAAGCTGCAGCCCACAAATAGCCCCCAGACGACACTTTGAACACCTTTTTGTCAGGGTTAGGTGTGTTGCGTACTGTCAACTCTACGAAGAATCCACAACACTTGTTGACTTTTTACCTTGAATTTACCTTTGCGGCGAGCACACAAGAGAAACTAAAGAGAGAAGGGCAGTGTTATTGCAGATGGAACTAACGGAGGTGTTATAGCAGTCATTTTTATTGCAAATGTTGAGTCAGGGGCGGCCGGCAACACGACAACAATGAAACAAATGACGTCCATGCGACGCGTGGATACATTTTAAATTTTCTTGCGCTTCAAAAACCGCTCTGAATTAATCTTAAAAGCCTACTGAAACCCACTACTACCGACCACGCAGTCTGATAGTTTATATATCAATGATGAAATCTTAACATTGCAACACATGCCAATACGGCCGGGTTAACTTATAAAGTGCAATTTTAAATTTCCCGCCACACTTCCGGTTGAAAACGTCTAGATATGATGACGTATGCGCGTGACGTCAACGATTGATACGGAAGTATTGGTACCCCATTGAATACAATACAAAAAAGCTCTGTTTTCATTTCAAAATTCCACAATATTCTGGACATCTGTGTTGGTGAATCTTTTGCAATTTGTTTAATGAACAATGGAGACTGCAAAGAAGAAAGTTATAGGTGGGATCGGTGTATTAGCGGCAGACTACAGCAACACAGCCAGGAGGACAGAGATGGATAGCAGACGCGCTAGCCGGCGAACTCACCTTAACTTCCTCCGTCTCGCCGACCGCATCTGTGATCGGGTGAAGTCCTTCGTCGCACCGTCGATCGCTGGAACGCAGGTGAACACGGGTGTTGATGAGCAGATGAGGGTTGGCTGGCGTAGGTGGATAGCTAATGTTTTTAGCATAGCTCTGTGAGGTCCGGTTGCTAAGTTAGCTTCAATGGCGTCGTTAGCAACAGCATTGTTAACCTTCACCAGGCTGGAAAGCATTAACCGTGTAGTTACAGGTCCATGGTTTAATAGTATTGTTGATTTTCTGTCTATCCTTCCAGTCAGGGATTTATTTATTTTGTTTCTATATGCAGTTAAGCACGATGCTATCACGTTAGCTCCGTAGCTAAAGTGTTTCGTCGATGTATTGTCGTGGGGATAAAAGTCACTGTGAATGTCCATTTCGCGTTCTCGACTCTCATTTTCAAGAGGATATAGTATCCGAGGTGGTTTGAAATACAAATCCGTGATCCACAAGAGAAAAAGGAGAGAGTGTGGAATCCTATGAGCCAGCTTGTACCTAAGTTACGGTCAGAGCGAAAAAAGATATGTCTTGCACTGCATTCTAGTCCTTCACTCTAACGTTCCTCATCCACGAATCTTTCATTCTCGCTCAAATTAATGGGGTAATCGTCGCTTTCTTGGTCCGAATCGCTCTAGCTGCATTGAAAACAATAGGAAAATGTGAGGAGACTTTCAACTGACTACGTCACACTACTTCCGGTAGGGGCAAGGCTTTTTTTTTATCAGATACCAAAAGTTGCGATCTTTATCGTCGTTCTCTGCTAAATCCTTTCAGCAAAAATATGGCAATATCGCGAAATGATCAAGTATGACACATAGAATGGATCTGCTATCCCCGTTTAAATAAAAAAAATTCATTTCAGTAAGCCTTTAAAATATTAGGAAAAGTACAGAATTTGTAATTGAAATCTCCAAAAACTGACATTTTTTTGTATGGATAAACTTTCATGACGATAAGCCTAACAAAAAAAAAAGGGAAGTAGAATGTATGCCGTTACAGGTTTTATTGTTTATACAGGTTTAGTATTGTTCAAAATGTACTTTTATTGATGTTGTAACAGTAGCCTATTTATGAGGCGAGAGAATAACCTCCCTGAGAAGAGGCAGGTTTTACGATGTCATTAACGAAAACTGACCTGGCTCATTGATATGCCGCCTCTGATTCGCCCCAAGGAGGATAAACCTCTCCTGCTTTGCAATTAAGCAGACTTTCAATAAAGCCTACGACTCTGGCAATGATCCATCAGTCAGATCTATGATCTCTGGGCTTCTGGCCTTCAGCAGTTCAACTGTACATAAAACCGGGAAAAAAAAAAAAAATGTCGGTAGAAATTGCATCTGAATGCTGAAAAACCGAAGCGGAACTGAAATGCTAACAGTTAGCGTGCTAGCCAGATGGCGTCGCGTAACAAAATATTTGACTCTTAGGTGTGTAAATGTAAAAGAGGCTTAGGCAATTATTTTGACTCGGGGGGCCAAATTTAGATAAAGAAAATGTGTCTGAGGGCCGGTATATCTGTCTATCTATCTATGTTTACATATATGGATATATATCTACACATATATGCATATATATACAAACCCAGTTTCCATATGACTTGGGAAATTGTTTTAGATGTAAATATAAACGGAATACAATGATTTGCAAATAATTTTCAACCCATATTCAGTTGAATATGCTACAAAGACAACATATTTGATGTTCAAACTGATAAACATTTTTTTTTTTTTTGCAAATAATCATTAACCTTAGAATTTGATGCCAGCAACACGTGACAAAGAAGTTGGAAAAGGGGGCAATAAATACTGATACAGTTGAAGAATGCTCATCAAACACTTATTTGGAACATCCCACAGGTGAACAGGCAAATTAAGAACAGGTGGGTGCCATGATTGGGTATAAAAGTAGATTCCATGAAATGCTCAGTCATTCACAAACAAGGATGGGGCGAGGGTCACCACTTTGTTAACAAATGCGTGAGCAAATTGCTGAACAGTTTAAGAAAAACCTTTCTCAACCAGCTATTGCAAGGAATGTAGGGATTTCACCATCTACAGTCTGTAATATCATCAAAGGGTTCAAAGAATCTGGAGAAATCGCTGCACGTAAGCAGCTAAGCCCGTGACCTTCGATCCCTCAGGCTGTACTGCATCAACAAGCGACATCAGTGTGTAAAGGATATCAACACATGGGCTCAGGAACACTTCAGAAACCCACAGTCAGTAACTACAGTTGGTCGCTACATCTGTAAGTGCAAGTTAAAACTCTCCTATGCAAGGCAAAAACCGTTTATCGACAACACCCAGAAACGCCGTCGGCTTCGCTGGGCCTGAGCTCATCTAAGATGGACTGATACAAAGTGGAAAAGTGTTCTGTGGTCTGACGAGTCCACATTTTAAATTGTTTCTGGAAACTGTGGACGTCGTGTCCTCTGGACCAAAGAGGAAAAGAACCATCCGGATTGTTATAGGCGCAAAGTTGAAAAGCCAGCATCTGTGATGGTATGGGGGTGTATTAGTGCCCAAGGCATGGGTAACTTACACATCTGTGAAGACGCCATTAATGCTGAAAGGTACATACAGGTTTTGGAGCAACATATATTGCCATCCAAGCAACGTTACCATGGACGCCCCTGCTTATTTCAGCAAGACAATGCCAAGCCACATTCTGCATCTGTTACAACAGCGTGGCTTCGTAGTAAAAGAGTGCGGGTACTAGACTGGTCTGCCTATAGTCCAGAGCTGTCTCCCATTGAAAATGTGTGGCGCATTATGAAGCCTAAAATACCACAACGGAGACTGTTGAACAACTTAAGCTGTACATCAAGCAAGAATGGGAAACAATTCCACCTGAAAAGCTTCAAAAATTGGTCTCCTCAGTTCCCAAACATATACTGAGTGTTGTTAAAAGGAAAGGCCATGTAACACAGTGGTAAAAATGCCCCTGTGCCAACTTTTTTGAAATGTGCCATTAAATTCTAAGTTAATGATTATTCTCAGTTCGAACATTAAGTATCTTGTCTTAACAGTCTATTCAATTATTAATCAGTTATTAACTTACTATTGATTAAATATAATGATTAATGATTAAATTCAAAATGAATAAAATCAGACTTTATAGTTCTATTTTTTTTTAACTTGGATCCAATGATTTAAAAAAAAGCTACATGTTGCATAAAGTAGTCATTTATTTACTGATGTGGTACCGGAATGAGTTCAAGAAAGATTTTGCAAGGGCCTGTGGGGCGAAAAAAAGCAGAAGCGAGTTCCAACAAAGCCCTGAGGAATTCATCAAGAAGGTTGTTCCTCAGCGAACAAAGGCAGATAAACGGTTTTTCCAACAAACCGTATTTGCTCGCCGCTCGCTATGTAAACCCACACGCTCTGAGAACACGCTCTCCCATGTTGATGCTTTTTGTTGCAGCCTTTTAGAGCGCACACAACTGATTCCACATCGGGCATTTTGGAGTGCCTGAAGGGATGGAAGTGGAATCTGTCTTGTCAGATCTTGCCCGCAAACGCCGCCAGCTCCCAGATCAACTCGGTCAATTAACCGCCTCATCAGATGAGTCACAGAACATATCGTAAGAATGCCGTTATTCACGCTTTTGAGGATTCTGGCGAGGTTTTCTGGCACTCCCGATATGTTCCTGAGTCCCGATCGAGCAATGTTTTAGCATAACTTTACAGGAAATAACAGCATTTTTTTTTTTTTGAAATAGCCCAAATTGGCACAAAAGTCATGATCCTTGTCTCAGCTGAGTTGTCAGCACGTGTTGATGGTTACGTGTGCACATTGCGTCAAGTTATTTCACGCCGCCAGTAGGAAGCAAGCATTCCGATCTGTGTGGGAACTTTCACAGAGATGAACGATAAGCCTTTTCTCATCGTGAAAGTGTAGATAAGACACGTGATGTAAGATTTTCACAGAAAAAAGTCTAATAGTGTTATAATTCTTACTTTTACAACGAGGTTTCGCAGCCTCCATAGCAGAACCTCCAGGTTCTGTAACAGCTTCTTCCCTCAGGCCGTAAGACTCTTGAACGCATCACAATAATCCCCTCAATTCCCCCCAAAAATGGATTAACTCGTTGGAATATAAAGACAATATAACATACATCCATAAACGTGGATGCATATGCAAAAGTGCAATATATTTATCTGTACAGTAATCTATTTATTTATATATATATATATATATATATAAGTTTTATATAAATATGTATATATACACAAACGTGTATATATATATATATATGTATACACTACCGTTCAAAAGTTTGGGGTCACCCAAACAATTTTGCGGAATAGCCTTCATTTCTAAGAACAAGAATAGACTGTCGCGTTTCAGATGAAAGTTCTCTTTTTCTGGCCATTTTGAGCGTTTAATTGACCCCACAAATGTGATGCTCCAGAAACTCAATCTGCTCAAAGGAAGGTCCGTTTTGTAGCTTCTGTAACGAGCTAAACTGTTTTCAGATGTGTGAACATGATTGCACAAGGGTTTTCTAATCATCAATTAGCCTTCTGAGCCAATGAGCAAACACATTGTACCATTAGAACACTGGAGTGATAGTTGCTGGAAATGGACCTCTATACACCTATGTAGATATTGCACCAAAAACCAGACATTTGCAGCTAGAATAGTCATTTACCACATTAGCAATGTATAGAGTGTACTTCTTTAAAGTTAAGACTAGTTTAAAGTTATCTTCATTGAAAAATAAGGACATTTTAATGTGACCCCAAACTTTTGAACGGTAGTATATATATATATATATATATATATATATATATATATATATATATATATATATATATATATATATATATATATATATATATATATATATATATATATATATATATAGTATATACTGTACATACATATATGTATATATAAAAGAAACTTGTGATTAATCGCAAAAAAATCGTATGAACCATGTTTATTTTGATCCTTTATATAGCTTTGTAATATATATATATATATATATATATATATATATATATATATATATATATATATATATATATATATATATATATGTATATATATATATATATATATATATATATATATATATATATATATATACATATATATATATGTATGTTTGTATGTATGTATGTATATATATATATACACTACCGTTCAAAAGTTTGGGGTCACATTGAAATGTCCTTATTTTTGAAGGAAAAGCACTGTACTTTTCAATGAAGATATCTTTAAACTAGTCTTAACTTTAAAGAAATACACTCTATACATTGCTAATGTGGTAAATGACTATTCTAGCTGCAAATGTCTGGTTTTTGGTGCAATATCTACATAGGTGTATAGAGGCCCATTTCCAGCAACTATCACTCCAGTGTTGTAATGGTACAATGTGTTTGCTCATTGGCTCAGAATGCTAATTGATGATTAGAAAACCCTTGTGCAATCATGTTCACACATCTGAAAACAGTTTAGCTCGTTACAGAAGCTACAAAAATGACCTTCCTTTGAGCAGATTGAGTTTCTGGAGCATCACATTTGTGGGGTCAATTAAACGCTCAAAATGGCCAGAAAAAGAGAACTTTCATCTGAAACTCGACAGTCTATTCTTGTTCTTAGAAATGAAGGCTATTCCACAAAATTGTTTGGGTGACCCCAAACTTTGGGGCGGTATAGCTCGGTTGGTAGAGTGGCCGTGCCAGCAACTTAAGGGTTCCAGGTTCGATCCCCGCTTCCGCCATCCTAGTCACTGCCGTTGTGTCCTTGGGCAAGACACTTTACCCACCTGCTCCCAGTGCCACCCACACTGGTTTAAATGTAACTTAGATATTGGGTTTCACTATGTAAAGCGCTTTGAGTCACTAGAGAAAAGCGCTATATAAATATAATTCACTTCACTTCACTTCACTTTTGAACGGTAGTGTATATATACAAAAATATACAGTACAGGCCACACCTTCTCATTTCAATGTGTTTTCTTTATTTTCATGACTATTTACATTGTAGATTGTCACTGAAGGCATCAAAACTAAGACACCTGTGAAGTGAAAACCATTTCAGGTGACTACCTCTTGAAGCTCATCGAGAGAATGCCAAGAGTGTGCAAAGCAGTAATCAGAGCAAAGGGTGGCTATTTTGAAGAAACTAAAATATGAAACAATGTTTTCAGTTGTTTCGCCTTTTTTTGTTAAGTACATAACTCCACATGTGTTCATTCATAGTTTTGATGCCTTCAGTGACAATCTACAATGTTTTGGCCTGTACTGTGTATACAAACCCTGTTTCCATATTAGTTGGGAAATTGTGTTAGATGTAAATATAAACGGAATACAATGATTTGCAAATCATTTTCAAACCATATTCAGTTGAATATGCTACAAAGACAACATATTTGATGTTCAAACTGATAAAAGTTTTTTTTTGTTGCAAATAATCATTAACTTTAGAATTTGATGCCAGCAACACGTGACAAAGAAGTTGGGAAAGGTGGCAATAAATACTGATAAAGTTGAGGAATGTTCATCAAACACTTATTTGGAACATCCCACAGGTGAACAGGCAAATTGGGAACAGGTGGGTGCCATGATTGGGTATAAAAGTAGATTCCATGAAATGCTCAGTCATTCACAAACAAGGATGGGGCGAGGGTCACCACTTTGTCAACAAATGGGTGAGCAAATTGTTGAACAGTTTAAGAAAAACTTTTCTCAACCAGCTATTGCAAGGAATTTAGGGATTTCACCATCTACGGTCCGTAATATCATCAAAGGGTTCAGAGAATCTGGAGAAATCAGGTAGAAATCAGATATCAACCACATGGGCTCAGGAACACTTCAGAAACCCACTGTCAGTAACTACAGTTGGTCGCTACATCTGTAAGTGCAAGTTAAAACTCTCCTATGCAAGGCGAAAACCGTCTATCAACAACACCCAGAAACGCCGTCTGCTTCGCTGGGCCTGAGCTCATCTAAGATGGACTGATACAAAGTGGAAAAGTGTTCTGTGGTCTGACGAGTCCACATTTCAAATTGTTTTTGGAAACTGTGGACGTCGGACCAAAGAGGAAAAGAACCATTCGGATTGTTATAGGCGCAAAGTTGAAAAGCCAGCATTTGTGATGGTATGGGGGTGTATTAGTGCCCAAGACATGGGTGACTTACACATCTGTGAAGGCACCATTAATGCTGAAAGGTACATACAGGTTTTGGAGCAACATATGTTGCCATCCAAGCAACGTTACCATGGACGCCCCTGCTTATTTCAGCAAGACAATGCCAGGCCACGTGTTACATCAACGTGGCTTCATAGAAAAAGAGTGCGGGTACTAGACTGGCCTGCCTGTAGTCCAGACCTGTCTCCCATTGAAAGGGTGTGGCGCATTATGAAGCCTAAAATAGCACAACGGAGACCCCGGACTGTTGAACAACTTAAGCTGTACATCAAGCAAGAATGGGAAATAATTCCACCTGAGAAGCTTAAAAAATGTGTCTCCTCAGTTCCCAAACGTTTACTGAGTGTTGTTAAAAGGAAAGGCCATATAACACAGTGGTGAACATGCCCTTTCCCAACTACTTTGGCACGTGTTGCAGCCATGAAATTCTAAGTTAACTATTATTTGCAAAAAAAAAAAAAAAATGTATGAGTTTGAACATCAAATATGTTGTCTTTGTAGTGCATTCAATTGAATATGGGTTGAAAAGGATTTGCAAATCATTGTATTCCATTTATATTTACATCTAACACAATTTCCCAATTCATATGGAAACAGGGTTTGTATATATATATATATATATATATATATATATATATATATATATATATATATATATATATATATATATATATATACAGGTATATATATATATATATATATATATATATATATATATATATATATATATATATATATATATATACATATATATATATATACAGGTATATATATATATATATATATATATATATATATATATATATATATATATATATATATATATATATATATATATATATATATATATATATGTATATTTCCATATTAGTTGGGAATATATGTATGTGTGGGGAAAAAAAATCACAAGATTACTTCATCTCTACAGGCCTGTTTCATGAGGGGTTCCCTCAATCATCAGGAGATTTTTATATATATATATATATATATATATATATATATATATATATATATATATATATATATATATATATATACCTTCTCATTTCAATGTGTTTTCTTTATTCTCCTGACTATTTACATTGTAGATTGTCACTGAAGGCATCAAAACTACGACACCTGTGAAGTGAAAACCATTTCAGGTGACTACCTCTTGAAGCTCACCGAGAGAATGCCAAGAGTGTGCAAAGCAGTAATCAGAGCAAAGGGTGGCTATTTTGAAGAAACTAGAATATAAAACATGTTTTCCGTTGTTTCGCCTTTTTCTGTTAAGTACATAACTCCATATGTGTTCATTCATAGTTTTGATGCCTTCAGTGACAATCTACAATGTTTTGGCCTGTACTGTGTATACAAACCCCGTTTCCATATGAGTTGGGAAATTGTGTTAGATGTAAATATAAACGGAATACAATGATTTGCAAATCATTTTCAACCCATATTCAGTTGAATATGCTACAAAGACAACTTTTTTTTTTTGTTGCAAATAATCATTAACTTTAGAATTTCATG